>NC_140246.1:4149296-4401796 GCF_949987555.1 Borostomias antarcticus | reverse complement strand
GCCTGGGGGAAGGTCAGCTGGAGGAGAGAGGGGGACACAGTCAGATAGATACAGTAGATGGATGGATAGATAGATAAGAGAGAGAGAGGGAGGGAGAGAGAGAGGGAGAGAGAGACAGAGAGAGACAGAGAGACAGAGAGAGAGAGAGAGAGAGAGAGAGAGAGAGAGAAAGAAAGAGAGAGAGATGGAAGAGACGTTAGCCGAGTAGGAGTCAGGGTGCTGAGAGGTCTGGGGGTTCGGGTGACATGTAAACATCAGTATAGATCAGGAGAGACAGTCTCCAGGCCGGGCTGTCGTCGCTGGCAGACTGTGGGACTGGTCTCTTCGCCCCTGCTTCTTTCTCCCGTCTCTCTGTCTGGGAAGAGGAGCTTCTCTCACGCCTCTGTTCGGGAAAGGAGCAGTGGGACCCTCTCTCTGAGGAATTCGGAGGATGCAGCCCTTTGCTGTCCTTAGAGTTTAGTCTGCAGAGATTGATAAGATGATCCTTGATCCATGATCCTCCCTCTTGAGCACCTATTGTATTTATATTTTGCTACTCTTGCACTTTGGCGTCAGCACTAGATAATGCTGTCATTTGTTTAGAGGCCAGATGCACCTGTGAGTTCTAGTGAGTAGTAGTACATCGACTATGTACGTTAAATGCAATTATTGTAAGTCGCTTTGGATAAAAGTGTCGGCTAATTGACTGATGTAATCTAACTGCACAATCAGTTGCACATAAATAAAACAGCTGCTTCAGATATCACACTGTAAGAGAAGTCATTGTATTACTACATGGATGTTGACTGACCAGACATTGTTATACTAATGTATGCAGGATATGGTTCGTGCTTAGTGCAGTATTATCTCTGTGCCACTTCATGGCAGGAAGGCGAGTCCAGTATGTGCAGTATTGAAAGAGTAATACTGCAGTAACACTGTTAGAGCACTAGAGGTCAGGCCAAACCCGGTTAGAAAGCCTGCCAGGCAGCACGCCAAGCAAGCCCGTGTCACTGTGCGACTTCCTGTTGTTGTCGCCACTAGGTAGGCAGAGTAAGGCTACAACTGTCTTCCACTATTAACAAGAAGATACAACACAGCTAGAAAGAAGAGAACTCTCTCAGAGAGACGGACAAACTAAAACATTCACCCGTCTACAGCGTTGAGTCAGAGAAGGATGTGTTATTTTGTGTTCCAGGTGTGGAGTTCTTTCTCTGGGGGTTTCCGCTATCATCAGTCCTCAGTCTCCCCTCTCCGCCACGCCAGACTTCATATCTCTAGATTTCATCCTCTGAGTCAACAGTAATTACCAGCTCTCATCCACATCGCCGGGACTCCACCCGGAGATCGCACATATCAAACAAACCTTCCGAGCCCAAACAAGAGAGGCTTTCACAGTATTATAATTGCCACTGGAAACCTATTAGAGGGGATCAGAATTAGGCCTTCAGCATATTAAATGACCTTTCGCGTTCTACCTGCAGCCTCGCAGGCGAGCGGCGTTCACGTTCGTTCTACCTGCAGCCGCGGCGGCCGGTTAGGGATGACATATCGATAATTTTCATCTCTGTTTGGACAGATCTTTCTTAATGGCGGCAAAATGAGGTGAGTTCCCGGTACTGTATGAGGCTAGTGGTATATTGAAGGAAGGTAGGAAGAGGAGAGGCGTGTGTGTGTGTGTGGGGGGGGGAGGGGGGTGTCTCTCATTATATATTAAATGGATTAAGACTTGGTATGTACCATCATCAAAAGTATTATCTCATTACCGGGTTCAGTGAGCGGCGCCCGAACAGAGCAGCGCCGTGATATTAGGCCGCCTCGCCACTTGGGGGACGGGCGCGTTGATTTATGCACAAATAGATTCCACTTCTATTGCGTGGCGGTAATTAGGGATTTGTCAGGAAATCTGACCCTCTTAGGTAGAAATGATTTTGTATAATAAGAACGGCAGGGCACGCACACAGCTCGCCACACATAATTTCACTTGATTATTTATACATCAAAGGGAATCTGTCACGGATGGGGAATAATATTCAAGTAGAGAGAGGATATTAGCGGGAAGAAACAGCAGCAAGTGGCAGACGGGGAGAGAGGAGAGGAGGAGAGGAGGAGAGAGAGGAGGAGGACTGTAGAGAAGGGGAGAGGAGGAGAGGAGTACTGTAGTGGAGAGGAGGTGAGGAGAGGAGGACTGTAGAGAAGGGGAGAGGAGGAGAGGAGGACTGTAGTGGAGAGGAGGTGAGGAGAGGAGGACTGTAGAGAAGGGGAGAGGAGGAGAGGAGTACTGTAGTGGAGAGGAGGTGAGGAGAGGAGGACTGTAGAGAAGGGGAGAGGAGGACTGTAGTGGAGAGGAGGTGAGGAGAGGAGGACTGTAGAGAAGGGGAGAGGAGGAGAGGAGGACTGTAGTGGAGAGGAGGTGAGGAGAGGAGTACTGTAGTGGAGAGGAGGTGAGCAGAGGAGGAGAGGAGTACTGTAGTGGAGAGGAGGTGAGGAGAGGAGTATTGTAGTGGAGAGGAGGTGAGGAGTACTGTAGTGGAGAGGAGGTGAGGAGAGGAGTATTGTAGTGGAGAGGAGGTGAGGAGAGGAGTATTGTAGTGGAGAGGAGGTGAGGAGAGGAGTACTGTAGTGGAGAGGAGGTGAGGAGAGGAGTATTGTAGTGGAGAGGAGGTGAGGAGAGGAGTATTGTAGTGGAGAGGAGGTGAGGAGAGGAGTACTGTAGTGGAGAGGAGGTGAGGAGAGGAGTACTGTAGTGGAAAGGAGGACTGTAGAGAAGGGGAGGAGAGGAGAGGTGGACTGAGGAAGTAGGGGAGGGGAAGAGAAAGAGAAAGGGGGATGAGAGAGGAAGGGATGAGAGGAGAGGAAAGGAGGGGAAACTCCAAACTAAAGCCTGCTTTCTCCTCCAAACACATCAGAGAAAAACACTGGGAATCTTCATAAAGGCCCCCCCCCTTTTTTTTTTTTTTTAAACTTTGCATATAGATTGCCGTGGCATTTACTGCTGTCAAATTTAATTTGTCTTTAATTCTTCATGGTGAGGATGACGAGGCCCCTTGAGTGCTGACAGCCCGTTTCCCCCCTTGGCCCAGGTAGAGGAGGGTGGTGGTGGGGGGGAGGGTGGGGGGGGGGTAGGATCAATAATGTGTCCTTATGAGAAATTACATGTAATGCTATTGAGTATGCATTTGGCCCTTGCAGGGATAAGGGGGCTAATGAAATGCCATTCCTGCCACTAGATGAGGCGGCGCCGGGGCCCGGGGGTGGGGGGCCCGGGGCCGACGGGGGCCTGAGGAAGACGTCCCTACTGGAGGGGAGGAGGAGATGGATCTCTGGACTAATGTGACACGGCGGGCAGAGAGAGCTTCTTCCGTCGTCACCTCGCAAGAGGCAGCCCGCCGCCGTCAACCTCCATGCCAGGGCGTCCGCGCGCCAGAGAACGAACACACACACACACACGCGCACACACACAGGAACCCCCCCACCACCCCCGCCCCCTCCCTCCCTCCCTCTCTCTCTCTGCAGTCGTTTCATTAGTCACCTGAGGGGTGCTGTGGAGACATTTTTAATCCACACACCTCTGAACTTTGAGCTGATTAAGTCACATGGGCTTGGTCAGGGAGATACATCAATGCGCCTGTCAATAGACTTGCACATACGTGCACATATCCTTCTGTCTAATCGTGTTGGGGGGAAAAAGGCGCCATAAAAGCATGTTCTATTCTATAAAACCAACAGCCTGGCTTGATAGCCCGACGTAAAAAGGCCTAAAAAAAAAAGAAGTCTTTGAAGCCAATAATCGCCCTCCTATCCTCCCCAAACCCGCCCCGGCGAGGCCTGCCTTACAGGCAGCGCGGCCTGGGACATGAAGGGCGTCGCTCCCCGGGCTGCGGCAGACATCCGTCTAAATGAATATTGATAACGCTGCGTGGCGTGCGCATGGAGCGCTCGCGGCGCCAGTAAAATGTTTCTTTGGCGGCTTGGGCCCGACGACGTGCGTTGCTCTCGCGTCGTCTGAATGTTTCATGACAGCAGCTACATCATTTAGACACAATTTGTCACCCGGCAGCTGTACGGAGACTTGGGAGAGAGGGCTCAAGCTGCGAGGAGACGCATTAAAAGTTGAAGTTTTGGATTTTTTTCTGGCGTAATTAGAGGGAGGGAGAGAGAGAGACAAGAGGGATGCAGGGTCTCGTTTGACAAGCTGGGGGGGGGGGGAGAAAGACGTTTTCATTTACCGAAACCTCTTCGGAAGCCGGGCGACTGTGGTGGAAGCGAATTACGGGAATAATTATGTTTTGGAAAGTGCCGCTCGGAACTCTGCACGGCAACAATCGCTGATAGAAATTAGGCTAGTCAACGGCAGAAGAGCAGAATTCAGAGTGAATTAAACATCATGCCGCCTTTTCCCGCCGTATCTCTGCTCAAGTCGATCGGGTGAATGGACGTGTCCGGCTGGTTCCCAGCCGCAAACTGCTACCAGCAGCTACTGAACAGAAACTTTCAGTCTAGTCGCAGTTCCTCGGTTCGGCTCTGGCAGTCCGTCTGGGGCCGTTAAACTACATTACCCAGGCATGACAGCAGCTACATCATTTAGACACTCGGGAGCTCTGGAGGTAGAGCGGTCTGTTGGGGATCGCAAAGTCCCCGGTTCGATCCCAGCGGTGTGCCGAAGTGTCCTTGAGCAAGACGCTGAATCCAAAAACATCGCTCAGGTGTGGTACTTTGTACCGTCAGCAAGAAGGTTTCCGGGCCTTTCTGTGCGGTGTTTGCATGGTCTCCCCGTGTTCCTCCATAAAGAATATGAAATATGAAAAACATGCAGAGGAACAGATCGCTGACGCTGTCCGTCCCTGACGAAGACGGACAGGAGCGCTGGGTCGGTCAGCGGGGCGTGTCCCCCTGCGCGCTGCCTACTGTCTCCTCCTTCCCCCTCCCTTGGGGGAAAGGACGTGGGGATGGGTTAAGAGCAGAGAGAAGTTTCATCGGTGGACGCTCCAGACATTTTGCATGTGTGTGTGTGTGTTTTACTGCCTGTCTCACCGTGTGACAAATAAAGATGTTTGTTTGTTTGTTTGTCTCGGAGTCAGTCTCCGCCCCATGTTTCCCATCACTCACGCTGAGGAGGCCTCCCTGGCTCTTGGTGTGGCCGAACACCTTGTCCACGGTGCACTCCGCCAGCGGGTAGGCGCGCTGGCAGCTGAACTTGTCCCCGTTGGTGGGGTGCAGCGCGCTGCAGCGCTTGGCCTGCAGGAGGACGTCGGAGAACAGGAAGAACATCTTCAGCTTGGCCTCCGCCCCTTTGGGAGGCACCGCCCGGAGCCAGCCCTCTCGAATGTACCATCTCCCTGGAGGGAGGGAGGGAGGGAGGGAGGGAGGGTGAGAGAGAGAGAGAGAGAGAGAGAGAGAGAGAGAGAGAGAGAGGATCAGTTAGCATTACATTACAGTGCATTCTGCAGCATTGCAGTCATCCAAAGGAAGCTCAAGTGTCTGCAACCAATCGAGCGACAGAAACACATGACAAACAAGAGATCCTGGCAAGAAAGAGAGGAACCAATAACAAGAGAGAGAGAGCTGGAGAGAGAGAGGGAGGGAGGGAGAGAAAAGAACGAGTCCAGCAGAAACGGATGGAGCAGAAGAACCCGGTAAGAGACGGACTGTCAGACTGATCTCTGGGTGACTGGCAGCCCTGTGAGATGGCTCTCTAAATGAACGGCTGACATTTGTATAGATAAGATGAGTTCCAGGCCGCGCCTCTGGTTTTTATAATTGCCGCGGGCCCTGTGATCACGGCTCCTGTGGACATCCGATAGCCGGCCTGTGAGGATCCACCAGAGCTTTCTGTGAGGAGCGAAGAGGGGTCAGGCGGGAGTCAAATAGCTTTTCTAAAATGCCGTGGGTTTAATATGACGGAAACACTCAAGCGACAGCGTGGGAGTTTCTCAGGGGTTGTGGAGAAACTTGGGAGGGTGGTTTTTAATCTCACCTGCATAGAGTATTTAATCTCCCCTGGATATAGTATTTAATCTCACCTGGATAGAGTATTTAATCTCCCCTGGATAGAGTATTTAATCTCACCTGGATATAGTATTTAATCTCACCAGGATAGAGTATCTAATCTCACCTGCATAGAGTATTTAATCTCCCCTGGATATAGTATTTAATCTCACCAGGATAGAGTATTTAATCTCCCCTGGATAGAGTATTTAATCTCACCTGGATATAGTATTTAATCTCACCAGGATAGAGTATCTAATCTCACCTGCATAGAGTATTTAATCTCCCCTGGATATAGTATCTAATCTCACCTGCATAGAGTATTTAATCTCCCCTGGATATAGTATCCAATCTCACCAGGATAGAGTATTTAATCTCCCCTGGATATAGTATCTAATCTCCCCTGCATAGAGTATTTAATCTCACCTGGATATAGTATTCAATCTCACCTGGATATAGTATTTAATCTCACCTGGATAGAGTATTTAATCTCACCTTGATAGTATAGATAGAGTATTTTACACAGGCTGAGTATGTGGCCTAATGTTCTAGAGGGTACTGTCACTTTAAGAAATGCACATGTGGTCATAAGATCAGTCTAATAACAGATATAGTCAAAAGGATAACATCTAGATTTACAGAACCTACAGTGAGTGTATATGGTGTCTGCTGTGTGTCTTGAGTAACTGTCATTAGAGTAGATATAATGTGTGCAAACAACGCTTAAACATCACCAGACCTGTTCTCTTTCTACATCTGCCAATCTGTCCTCAGCCCACCCAGAGCACAGGGGAGTCAAATGTTGAAAGGATTCATTTCATAATTACACAGGGGTCATAGCTACAGGGAGAGGGACAATTGGGGAGTTTGATGGGGCTTTGACCAGCTGGGACGATGGGACAAAGACATCTGGTGGCTCTAGGCTACGGAGCTAGACTATACTAGGGGTGGGCGATGTAAGCTAAAACTCATATCACAATATTTTCCACTGTCCGCACGATATCGATATAATATCACGATATACAGTATGAGAAAAAAAAAATTAGGGTTCACATTTTAGTAGCACCTATGCGAGTGCGCACGAATATCCTTTTTTTTTGCACTAATTTGAGCGCAGATATTGTTTGAGTTAGAGATCAGATGATCTTGATAAAACAAATGTAAACTTACATCACTTTACTGTAATGCAGCCTTTAAAGCCAGGAAAAGACGACACTTATCATTACGATATCCAAAATCTAAGACGATATCTTAAGTCTCATTGCAGTATTGATATACAGGGTACACATCGATGTATTGCCTAGCCGTACTCTATACCCCCCCCAGGCCCCGTCCCCACCCCTCCCCGCCACTCCCCGCCCCTCTGTCTGCGTCTGCCATCGGGGGCACTTCGAGCAGCGCTGGGTTCAAAGAGCGGGGAGTGGGCGCCGTCGCTGTCCGCATCCGTCGCTTTCAGTCACCTGCCGCCCCCGGTCAAACAGCACCTTGGCTCCGCTACAAAGACCCGCGGACGGGACAGGTGCTAAAGGTCAAACTACAAAGACTCGGGGTCCCCCTCGTGTGTCTGCTCCACAGATATGAAAGAGGAAAGGGCATTTGGGGAGGGGGGGGGGGCATCAATGCCGTTAGTTTGGAGAGGGCCCTTCGTCCTGGGCTTTCATCAGGTCATTTATGAACATGCGTGAATGTGAATGTGAGGACGCCCGCGGGCGGGAGCTGTGCGGCGTTGACGCCGTGCGTCCCGGGTCGTGGCGGTCGGCCGGGGACGGAGATGAGCTCGGAGGAGGCGCTGGGTCCGCCACTCTGAAAAGAAGATGTTTGATCAATGTCGTTCTCCATCCATCTCAATCTATATCTCTTCACTCTCTCCCTCCCCTCCCTGTCCCCCGCTCCTCTCAGACGCTGGGCCGGGGGGCCTGAGGAGGCTCTCTGAACGCCACCCAAGCCCCGCACCAGCAGCCCCGCCTCCCAGGGAAACAGCCAGACTGCCTGGCGTATCGATGTCCCATTGATCCGGTCTTTGCGTCTCAGAATCGGCCGCCGTATCTCCTACAGAGCTACTTAATATGGTCCGGGGTCTCTTGCCGTTTCTCGTCTGAAGGGGAAATAAAATAAAAATACGCACTTTAAAAAAATAAATAAATAAGTAAGTAACCGGGCTTTTCTTTCTGCCCACATGAGAAGCGAAGCAGGAGGAGGAGGAGGAGGGAGGAGGAAGGAGAGAGGCCGTCTGCGTTTGAGGCGCAGGGCGGCGGCTCTGAAGTTGGGTCAGGGGGGACCGGAGCCTTATTGGGTGAGAGGGAGCTCGGCGGAGTAGCGAGGGCCTGAGAGCTCGGGATGAGAGAGAGAGCGTTTGAAACTGAAACTTCCCCACATCTGCATTAGGAGAGGGGGAGAGGGAGAGAGAGAGGGAGAGAGAGAGAGAGAGAGAGAGAGAGAGAGAGAGAGAGAGAGAGAGAGAGAGAGAGAGAAGCCCCGCTAGCTTGCTCGGTATTCATCGGTAGCCCCCTCAGCCACCTTTGAGCCTGTACACACACACACACACACACACACACACGCACGAAATACACACACATGAAAACAAGTGTGCATAATATACAAGTGTGCCTGCTTATGTACACACACGCACGCATGCACACACACAAAGACACGCGCGTGCGCCCGAGCTCTGGCTTCCTTTTCATCTGCCGGCCCGCAAGATGAGCCCCGGCTTTAATTGGTCCTGGGGGAGAGGGGGGCGGGCGGGGCAGAGTGCGAGGAGGATGGCCTCGCCGGTGTTCCACGCGTGGGCATCTCTCTGGGGGGGGCGCCAGGAAGAAAGGACCACCGCCCCACAAGTGGAGAGGGATGGAGAGAGAGAGAGAAAGGGAGGGAGGAAATGAAAGGGAAGAGAGAAGACGGGGAGGAGAAGAAAGAAAAAGGGGGGAAGGCGTAGTCACTCCCCGCCAATTAGCGGAAACGCTCTCCGCCGATATGCCGGGTTCCATTTCGATGTGAAAACAGCTGGTTATTCAACCCCCCACCCACTCCCAAAAAACGCCTTTTTGTCCCGTTGATTAGCGGCGATCAAACGCCTCTCAAATCAAAACTTTCTCTCCACGCCTCAACTAATTTCCTGGTAGTTTAACTAGCCTCCTCCCTCTCCTCCACCTCTTACCATGTCCCAGTGGACAACACAAAGAGAGAGAGAGAGAGAGAGAGAGAGAGAGAGAGAGAGAGAGAGAGAGAGAGAGAGGGAGAGAGGGAGGGAGAGGGAGAGGGAGAGAGAGAGGGAGAGAGAGGGGGGGAGAGAGAGAGAGAGAGGGAGAGAGAGAGGGGAGAGAGATGGAGAGAGGGAGATAGAGAGAGAGGGAGAGAGAGGGGGGTGAGAGAGAGAGGGGAGAGAGAGGGGGAGGGAGGGGGGGAGAAAGAGAGGGAGAGAGAGAGGGGAGAGAGATGGAGAGAGGGAGATAGAGGGAGAGGGAGAGGGGGAAGGAGGGAGAGAGAGGCCGTTCCTCAGAAGATGAAAGGCGTGAGAGATCTGAGGCTCTGACCTGGCGCCTGCACCCTGGTCTTCCGCCCCTTCAGCAGTTTCTGAACGCGGCGTAGCTGCAGGTGGTTCTCATGGCTGCGGGCGTTGTCCTGGATACGCTGGGACACCTCGGAAACCGCCCTCACCGCGCCTGCAACATGAGCGTGTGTGTGTGTGTGTGTGTGTGAGAGAGAGAGGGAGAGAGGGAGAGACGGAGAGAGAGAGAGAGAGAGAGAGAGAGAGTGTGATACAGTAGAAGGAGCAGGTATTGAACTGTCTGGATGCGTTACTCCAGCTTCCCCAGGCCCACTGCTCCTGTACAGGGGAGGGATGGGATTAAGTTACAGATCTCATATCTCTGGTACCCACAAGGGACTCCCTGTTTTTACATCAGTCTTACCTGCCCGTCCATCCCCCCATCCATCCATCCACCTGCCCATCCATCCATCCATTCATCCACCTGCCCATCCATCCATCCATCTACCTGCCCATCCATCCATCCATCCATCTACCTGCCCATCCATCCATCCATCCACTTGCCCATCCATCCATCTACCTGCCCATCCATCCATCTACCTGCCCATCCATCCATCTACCTGCCCATCCATCCATCCATCCACTTGCCCATCCATCCATCCACCTGCCCGGCCGCCCATCCATCCATCCATCTAGCACAAGATGCAGAGACGTGTTGAAGGATCCAGCCTGAACCCCCTCCAGCCCAGCGAAGCCAGTCAGCCACTAACACACGCAGCAGCTCTGAATTCGTGATGAAGGCGGCGCAGGGCTTCGTTAAGTCCGGGGGCCCCCGTCTGCGTTACCGCAACCCCCCCATGTTTGATTACATCATCAGCCCCCCTAAGAGGGGCTGACCCCCCCACCCAACCCCCCCCTCCTCTCGTGTGTGAATTAAAACATCAAAACCCTCCTGATTGCCCTGGATCTGACGCCCAGAGGAGGGGCTGGGCGTGGGGGCGGGGTGCACCCTGTGCGTGCGTGCGCGTGGAGGCCTTCTGGCCCTAAATGCGCGGTTCTCTTGCACACTCTCCCTCATCACCCCCCTCAGTACTTCATTTTATGCGGACCACCCCTCCATATCATAAGCGGTACTTGGTTAAGAAAATCTCTGTAGCAGCGTGCTGTTGTGCGCTGAAATTTCAACACACAACCGGCACCCCTTTACAGTTTGACAGCCAGGTTTATACGCTTACTACCCCAGCAGAGAGAAAGGGGATCTAGTCATTCTCTGCAACAAACTCAGAGACCAAGGCCTGTATAGACGAAACGGGCAAATCATTCTTTCTAGAAAGTGCCGTCCGATTGGCCTTTATTGCGTGAGTATTAATAATTGCAGTAGATGTTTACATCGTTAACGCATCCAAAACAACGGGGAACAGATGGGATTCTCGTTCCTAGTCCAACTTTCTGCACGCAGAGTTGTGGTTCAGTCTATGCACGTGACGCTCGGGGCGATTCGTCTGCAATGAAATGATCATGGCCTAATTGGCTCGCTTATCTTCACAACAATTACAATGTAAACCGCGCAGAGCATCTGTGTGGAGACGGCCATTTAAGCATTCGGAGAACTCTCCCCGTCTCCATCTCCAAAAACACCCCCCCACCCCCCTCCTAATTGTAGCGTGTTCCACTTCAGTGATAGCTGATGCATTAATAATACAACAGAGATATTACTCATTCTGAAGACTTCTTCTTCTCACGGTCTTAAATTCATCTATCAAGTGTGTTTACATATTATTTGGCCAAAGGAGCATAGCGGTGTTCAGTTTGCGTTGGGGTGTTGGTATGTTTTCAGATTATGCTTGGAGTGGATGATGGGCCGTGCATAACTTGTACAGTAGGCTACTGTAGTTTGAGGCCTAAGAACTCAGGCTGGCAGAGGAAAACCGTTAAAGTAGCATGACAAAAACCCCTCCCCTCCTCACCAGCATACTGAGAGATACCATGGAGAGGAGGAAAAAAAAGGAGAGAAAACAAAAACAAAAAAAGAAAACGAAAACAGAGCAATAACACAACAAGAGGAGTCAGAAAAACAACAACAACAAAGCCTCTTGTGATTCTCACTGCTAGTTTGCTTAATCAGATACAATGTGATTTGTCTGGGGTTGCTTTTTAAATAATTCCCTTTACAATACAACCGGGCTAAGTACGTTAGCACAGAAAGTTATTTTCTCCTCTTTTCTCTTCCTCTCGTAAAAAAAACGGAGGAGTTTAAAAAAAGGCTCACTAATGAGAAGAGGAAGAGGCAATGGAGGAGCACATTTGGGTGTGTACCGTCATCTTAGAGTCAGCCGCTGTTTTAATTTGTAAGCAAAAGCAGCACGCAACCAATGAGATTTTAATTGATACACATAAATAATTCCTTGTGTATATTTGCGCTTAAGGAGGATTTGCTGTTTATTTGACGATTGAATTTAGTCATTATCGGAGGCTTCTGTTGATGTTGAAGATTTTATTTATTAATATCGCGCCACGCTTAATATCCTCTGATCTGCTCCCAATTAATTATGTCAAAATCCACGGCGAGGATGTAGACGGCGTGTTGAGCTTCGCCAGGCTTTCATCCACTCCACGCAGACCGCCGCTGTGACAATACTCGCAATCGAGCCATGAAAGGAAATGAGAACATTGTCCTTTGTTGCTCAAATGAAGATAACGAGGGCTGTCTTTCACATTGACAACACTCGGCTAATGTGTTGTACGTCTGCTACTGTAAAGTGATTTATCCCCCCCCCCCCCCCCCCCTCCTTCAGAGAGGAGTAGCCTTTATCTAACCCAGCGCTGTACATCTCTTTAGTCTCTCACATGCTTGGATCTACCTGTCATTGAGGTATGAGAAGAGCCGCGCCAAAAGACTTCTTTGTGACTAGCGGTGTGTGGCGCATCGTCGTCACGTGCGTATCACTTGTTGTTAGGCTCTCTGCGCTGACAAACTGGAGCAAACCCGACATGCGGTGACGAGAGGCGGCGAACATCACACGGGGGGTGACAGCGGCGCCAACCCCCGGGCTTCGCACGCCACGCGCAAATATGAGTCTGAGGCTCCGGAAAGATCTCCTGACAATAAAGGCACTGGGAGCGTCGCTGGGTTAATCCATAGAATATTTCCCTTGAAAGGTACAGGAGAGTACGGCATGATGGGTATTGAGCCAGCCCTGCTAGGAGAGAGGGGGGAGAGAGAGAGAGAGAGAGAGAGAGGGAGGGGGAGAGGGGGAGAGAGAGAGAGAGAGAGAGAGAGAGAGAGAGAGAGAGAGAGAGAGGGAGGGAGAGAGAGAGAGACAGACAGACAGAGACACTTACTTGAAAGCTGTTGAAACTCTGGGTTGTCTGGATTGGTGTTCTCTGTCAAGTCCCGTAAGAAATGCTTGTACCTAAGAAAAGACAAAAGAAAAAACAAGGTCAATGTTTACTCGGCGTCTAAATATAAACGCACAGAGAGGTACAGCAGACCAGGAAAAACAACAACATGTTGGTGCGAGCGTGTTGGACGGGCCTTGTCACTGCAACACAACACTACTCATACAGCCAGAAACTTCTCCACACAACTAGGCCGGCCCAGTATAATTAGATGCAAAAATAAAAAAGCTGTCTAGAAGAAGGCCCAACTGGACAGCACAGCGACAAACTGCAAACAGAATAAACATTATAGTAAATGACCGTCTTTTATTAGGTTTTTCTTTAATGTCCCTTGACTACAGTAGTGGGATAAGCTTGAATAGGAAGGAAGCTCCTGGCATGAAAGTTCTGATGATGTCAATTTCTGCCCAATTCTGAACTGTGAGGTGACAGAAGGTTGAACTACAGCTTCACGTCTGTCCTCCTCAAGATGGATGGCCCTCCAGGCCAAATTAAATATTGATTATTGCTGTATCCAAAGAGATAGGTTATAAATGGCAGGACGAATCAGGGGTTCTAATCAAACGGGAAATGGTCTCTCATCGCAAGGTGATTTCAGGACAGAAGGAGAGGAAATTCAGGGTTATTTATTTTCACTCAGGCCTTTGGAAGATGAGCTCAGTTAACCATAATTCAGACTCACTCTCCGGGCATCAAAGGCTGCTCCTTCATTATAAAGCACTCTGAAAATGTTCAATCTCTATGCGGCTTTTCGGGGCGCTGATCACAACCCCCTCATCATCGCAAATATCACCTCCTGCTCTTCAGCCCTCTGCCTCAAGTGCTCATAATGCTCTCCAGGGATGTAAAAAAGGTTCTGAGTTCTGAACACTTTCACGTCTCGGATCCAACTTCACCATTTTTTTATTTTTTTTTTGCCATCTGTTTGTGACGTTTAAACGACCTCTAGCACAACGCCGTTGCTAGCCGAGTCAGAAAACATTCCACCCACATCCATTTCCTATTCACATAATGTAGACATTTTAATCCCCTGGGGGGCAAGAAGTTTGGCTTGAAAACTCAGACTCCCAAGGTGCTCGGCAGGGCCGTCTACGGTGAGAGGGGAACAATGTCACATCGCCGGGTCCCCTGCAGCCGCGTAGAGGTGTGAATACCAGAGACCGCCGCCACTGTGGCGCCCGTCACTCTCTGCAGCCACAGCGGTGTGTGTGTATGTGTGTGTGTGTGTAATTGACTGCATGTGCGTGTGCGAGCACCTGCCTGCGTGTGTTTGTGTGTGTACAGTTAGCACGGTAAGCAGAAACCCCTGCTTCTGTCAGAGTGACTTTAAACTCCACTTCTTTTAACATTTAAGGGGGGGTAAGACTACAAGGCCGACGTAGAGAGACGGGGATGAGAGGAAGTTAGTCTCTCTCTCTTTCCCTTTCTCTCTCGCTACACCTTCCCTTATCTCTCTCTACCCCTCGCTCTCTCCCGAGACAAAAAGCAGATGGTTCGTCACCGGAACGGTAAAAACCAGGCCGTTTTTTCATCTTTTTATTCAGGCCGGCAGACGGAGCGGAGGGCAGACTGAAGCCGTGTAGTTGGGTAGCGGCGGAGCTGAGGAACCCGAGCCCGTTCATTACGGCGGCCGGGCGTCACGCTCCACCTGAGTGAACGGAAACAAAACACCAAACCCAGAACTGCTCAAGAGCGCTTTCAACAAAACAGCAACAGAAAACAGAAAAACAACCGCTCGTGACTGAAAGCGTCGTCCCTTCACTCAGAACTCCCATTAGTCCAAATGATGTCCCATTTTAGTCGTACATCTTTACAGCAAAGATCCATTTGTGGTGCATTACGGTAACCTATCCTACCCCCCCCCACCCCCCCTCCCAATCTAAAGGAGTCATTCTCAGACATCTTCACCCTGCTGTAAGGGGAAGGCGCAACGCGACCTTGGAAAAGTGCTTTGACAATTGACATTGATTTCCGCGGCGTCTGTCTCTAACCCCCCGCCCCCCCCCTCCCCCCCCAGCCCCTCCCCCGTCTCTCAGAGAGCCGCTCTCTGTCTCACTTTGGTCTTGTTTTAAGAGACACACAGGTGCCAGCGAGGCCATTAGTGCTGCCAGAGGACTTACTGCCACCTCCCGCTCTTCACGGTCAGCCTCTCTGGTGGCAGGAGGGAGACGAGTGATGCGCGTCTGGGTGTGGGGGTGTGTGTGGGTGTGTGTGTGTGTGTGTGTGTGGGTCGTTTAGAGAAAGAGCCTGTGTTTTTATATAGGCCTACATGAACGCTGTTATTCATATCTTTGCTCGCTGTGCTGTACTGAGTTATCGAGTGGCTTGGGTGAAGGTGAGCGAACGTGATTGGCTAAGCTGCTGTTCCACTGGGCCGACAGCCGACTGTTGGTTCCGAGTGAAATTATTAGGGAGACGACACACAAGAGGGTGCGTCCCACCCCTGGTAAAAAGCTCTACTGAAGTGTTTCATTGTGCAGTACATATTATCCACCATCACGTGAGAAAGAAACCACCTCGAATCTGGAAGAGAGAGGAAGAAGAGAGAAGAACCAGACGCCCAGACTGTTTGGACCAGTAGTGAACGTGCGGTGTGGTAAACGGCGCAGAGTTGCGGATGCTAACTACGAAGTTACCAGCAAGTCTTCTGAGGGTGGTGGTGTGTGTGTGTGTGTGTGTGTGTGTGGGGGGGGGGGGACTATTGTAATGTAGCCTATAGGAATGAAAGGGAAACCGAACATGCTCCAATTAAGCCCCCCTTCAATTAAAAGACACTTAAAAGGAGAAATAATTTCACTTCTTTTTCTTCTTGTTCGTCTTGTATTAACAAATACATTACAGGCATTATCAACCACGGACACCCTCGTCCTTATTAGGGAGGGGAGCGGGAAATCTAATTAAAGGCGCGGCGCAACAAAAAAGGCAGCCCTCTAATGAGCATTATTGCGGCACATTCCAAATAATGTAAACGCAGCCCGTTCGTTTAGCCGCCCCGTGTCCCGCTCATTAGCGGCAAAGCAAAGAGAGGATAACGAGACAATAACGTAATCCCAATCATATTCTAGAACAGTTCAGATATCCTAATGGAGAAGAATGCAGGGGCGCCTGAATAGCGTGCGGGCTGGCCTAGTTAGAGGACGCCGCCGCCGCCTGCTAATTCTTTTGTAATATGCAGATGATATGCTCTCTCTCTCTCTCTCTCTCGCTCTCTCTCCCTCTCTCTCCCTCCCTCCTCCCCCCTGCAGACACGCAGGGTCATTCGGGCGCCTGCACACATGTCACTAAAGAAGAAGGGAGAGGAAATATCTGTCTAATTATTTTGCTTTAAATACACGCATTAAGGATTCAAATTCCTAATTAAGAGACAACAGGATGTGTCAGTCTCCTGCATGGGCTAGCGAGCACGCCACTTTAACTAGCTTCAAAAGAAAGCGGAGTGCGCACACCCATGGACATGACTCTGAGGCAATGTGAGGGATGTACAGCACTCTAACTCTCCAAACTTCAGCAATTAAAAATATGAAATATCTCCGAGGGTCTTATCTCGCTCTAAACGGGGGAACAGAAGGGATTTGCTGAGCGAAGTGGATATTATGAGACTTAGTGTCTGGAACTATGCACATACTCATTTACAAGTTAGCTATTATGTAGTTGATTGATTGAGATCATTGGCGATGGCTGAAGGGGGACTTTAAGTTGGCTGGTGTCATGTCATGTCATGTCAGTCAGTCAGTCAGTCAGTCAGTCAGTCAGTGAGTGAGTGAGTGAGTGAGTGAGTGAGTGACAAATAAAACATGAGGACAGTCTGATGGGGGTTCATTTGAGTTTTTATACCATCATTTTTTAAGTCCAACTATCGTTGAATCCTTTACTTTGTGGGGACCTATTATGTTCTAAAAGAGTTAAAGTTCTTACCAGGTTGCAAATGACTCGTCAATTAAAATATAGAACTGACCAAGAGAATCAAACTACAGAATCCAAATGAGAGGTGTGTTGGGCCATCTCAGATCGTCCCTTCCCCAAGGTCAATCACAATTTTACTGCAACAGCTTTAAGCCATAATGCTGAGAGGACACACAAATTAATCTAAAAAATGTCAACGCGTAACTTCCAAAGAACTGCAATAAAAAATTAAATAAAAACAAAACTATTGACTCGAGGGACAAATACACATTGCTTTAATTACCACAACTCCTTAACAGTGAGTGAACCAAGAAAAAAATCGGAGTGAGTTAAGCTATGGTGGTCCCTTCACAGGACTGCTAAAGTCATTTATCAGTAAGATGACCATTTGTCAAAAGACGCCGACGGGAACAGGAACTTGGAAGATGATGGGACCATCTCAGGTCCCGCCCTAACGCATGAGTAATCTCAGAGCCGGCGCTCACACATCCGGAACAAAGGCGAGCATGGTCGGTTCTCCTACAGTATCTAGCCGGTTCTCCTACAGTATCTAGCCGGTTCTCCTACAGTATCTAGCCGGTTCTCCTACAGTATCTAGCCGGTTCTCCTACAGTATCTAGCCGGTTCTCATACAGTATCTAGCCAATTTCCCTGCTCTCAGTGTAAGAGAGCCGCGGTAACGACCCCCACCATCTCCTGCGCGTTGCTCGGGCTACGGGCGTCGCAATAGCCCCGCGAGTGCCTCGCCCTCCCTTTACGGTGTACAAAATGGTGCTCGTCTGGAAGCGGCTGCATCCCAAGGTCCTGCGCTGTGCTCCGTGCTGCAGCTACACCTCTATTATTGGTGTTGGCGCGGCCAATCATGACGAAGAGAGAGAGAGAGAGAGAGAGAGAGAGAGAGAGAGAGGAGTTTTGCTATTTACCGTCACAATCACCTCCCTGACCCTGTCGCTGTCATAATGGCGAACTTGGGTGGCGGTGGGGGGGGGGGACAGCCAGCGCTGGTGAATGCCACTTAATAAAGGCAATGATTTTATTTCTCCCCCTCTGCAGCACCTCGTGCCGCCACACTCCGCGCCCCCCTGGTCGCCATCCATCATCCTTGAGCGGTGATAAGTGACAACAATTTCCTGCTATTCCCCCGCGGCGCCGGGGGTGGGGGGGTGAGGCGCCGGCCGCACGCCATGATTATCCGGGACACTCGGGCTGCGCCACTTAAGATCATCATACAATTAGGGTCGTCCCTGGGGCCCTCCAGGGTTTCAGCGGGGAGGAAGAGGAGGAGCGAGGATCGATGAGGAAGACGGGAGCTGCGCTGGCGAGGGGGTGCGGGTTGGGGGGGCGGCTTTTACACGTCCGTCTGGGCTGAATGTGAAGGCGGTGTACAACGTACAACGTGTGTTGGGTCGTGGTACAGCTAGCGGGATGGGCTACAGCTACTGTAGGCTACAGTAGTTCCCATAAATGCAGAGACCGGTCAAAGCCTAGCCCCAACCCTAAGCCCTAACCTTAACCCAACCCTATACATAAGCCTAACCTTAACCTTTAACCTAACCCTAAACCTAACCCTACTTTACCCCTAAATGGCCTCTGCGTTTATGGGAACTAGCCTTTGCCCTCCTTCTACACCGGCCGTAGCTGTACCCCTTCTAGCCACGACCCACCACCCCAAAGGGAAGAGAGGCAGGAACGGCTCAAGTTAGTCAGACAAAGCCCCCTCCACGGACGCGCGCAGGCATAAACCTTCCCCGAGACGAGAAGACGAAGAGTATCATTTCCTGTTGCACGTGACGGATTGACAACAGCGCGTGCGAGGAGCCACAGCGACCGCGCGACGAGAGAGAGAGAGACGAGACGGACTAATTAAGACGCGCGCGACCGTCTCGATAAACCCGTGTCACCGTATCCGCGGCATCGGGTACCGTGAGCGCGTTGTGGCCCGTCTCTCTTTGCGTTGCACTAATTAACGAGGGAGATCAAGACCGCATGAAATTACAGCCTGCGGAATAAGGGTGGGGGCTTTTTATGAGAAGGGGAGGGGAGGGGGGGGGGGGCGGGATTCTGACAGTTCTTGGAGCGCTTACTGTACACGGACGCTGCATCCAGTAATAATTACATCTGTCACAGCCGCCCTCCGTTCCACGGCCCGGCGGGTTGAACTAACAAAAAACAACGAAAAAGAAAAAAACAAGAGGAGGAGAAGTGGAGCGTGGAGAGAGTACTCATGACCCGTCTTGACGACGAGTGCTCCCCGCTACCGAACAGCGGTCCCGATCCGGTCCACACGACGCCTAATCACACATCTCTCAAATCACTTTGAGGGAGTTTGAGTTATGGGGAGGAGGGGGGTACGGTATGGGATGTGGTGTGTCTTCATGGACAGAGACGTACTGTTGGGTACGGTATGAGATGTGGTGTGTCTTCATGGACAGAGAGACGTACTGTTGGGTACAGTATGAGATGTGGTGTGTCTTCATGGACAGAGAGACGTACTGTTGGGTACGGTATGAGATGTGGTGTGACTTCATGGACAGAGACGTACTGTTGGGTACGGTATGAGATGTGGTGTGTCTTCATGGACAGAGACGTACTGTTGGGTACGGTATGAGATGTGGTGTGTCTTCATGGACAGAGACGTACTGTTGGGTACGGTATGGGATGTGGTGCGTCTTCATGGACAGAGAGACGTTCTGTTGGGTACGGTATGAGATGTGGTGTGACTTCATGGACAGAGAGACGTACTGTTGGGTACAGTATGAGATGTGGTGTGTCTTCATGGACAGAGAGACGTACTGTTGGATGCGCTGGAGGGGCAGTGGGAGAAGGTCCTCCAGCCTGCAGTTGTGGAACTCGGGCCTGGCCTCCTGCAGCTTCTTGAAACGTCTGAAGGCCTTGTTCTTCTTCAGATGTACCTGAGAACCAAAGAGACAAACTGATAAATGAGCTCCTGGTGACTCCGAGTGTCTATCTATGGTAAAGGAATAAGGTATGCGTGTGTGCGTACTGTATATGTGTGTGCATGTGTGTGTGTATGTGCGTTACAACATTTTGCTTCATCATGCATATCTCCATCTCTCCACTGATGATATTAGCTCCCGTCTTCCGGATGGCGAACATGACACAACAACCCCCCCCCCCCCCCCCCCCCTGACAAAACCCCGCGAATCACCTTCCTGTCACTCACTGTTCCTGGTTGGCGGTGTGACAGGGGGAGAGAAGCTGCCGGTGTCATTAAATATGCATCTGTAAATCTTGTCAACACACGTTATGTGTCAACACTGGCATGGGGGGTGGGGGTGGGGGGAGGGGATTGGGGGGGGGGTTGGGAGTCTTATCTTGTCATCCTTGTCAGCCATCAAAACAAACATGGCTCCCATATTTAACGTGCCACAGCTGGGGTGAAGGTGGCTCTTCATCATGCTCTCGCCCATAAAGAACAGCAGCGTAATACATACTGATACTGCCTCACCTCAGCGGCTAGGTGTGTGTGTGTGTGCATGAGAGAGATAGAGAGGCTGTGAATGTGTGTGTGATAATGTGTGTGTGTGTGTGTGTCTGTGAGAGAGAGAGAGAGAGAGAGAGAGAGAGTTAGAGGCTGTGAGTGTATGTGTGCAGGCGAGAGAGAGAGAGAGAGAGAGAGAGAGAGATGTTCACACCAGGCACAGCTGTTTAGTTGGCCATTATGCCTCTGGCAGCTGGAGTTGGACACAGCAGCAGCTAGACTCTAAATCACTGGATTGATGGGCGCAGTGTGAGAGGAATCTGGTATTAAGTGAGAGAGAGCTAGTGTTATGAAAAACTGTCGTGCGAGTATTTCTAAAATTCAGGCCTTGTTGGGTTGACAGGTATCACGCAGTATAGAACTACTCAGAATGTAATAATGTCACATTATTATTAAGGCACTAAGGCCCCCATCAAAATGACATCCAATGTACCGACCAGCATTCTCAAAGACGTTATCTCACAACTTGACAGCGGTAATATTATATGAGAACACGGCAGACCAAAACACCTCAGACTCAACTCCCGGTTAGCCGACTGTGAGACGGGAGACTGGAGTCGCACCATTGCACCAGGCAGTGTCACTGTTTAGCTTAGCAGGGGAGCGGGGCCCATTCAGCCTATAGCTAGCCCACGTAGCCGGGGATAACACAGGGCCCCATGTTCCGGCAATTACAGCTGTGTAGACCCGGCGGGGGAATCAATGCTAACTCGCAACGGCCCGCTCTCTAATCGATGGGATCAGTCAATTTGCTGCAGACACAGCCTTCCTCTTAATTAAGACAATAATATCTGTGCAGCTCGGGGCGTCGTCCGGCGGAGAAGAGCAGGTGTTTGCCGACGCCGCGAGGAGGCGGTGGTTCGGCCGCGAACGCCTCGACCCTCCTCCGACGCACGCGGGGCGTGTGGGGGAGAGACTAACACGGTGTTGTGTGTAGCGTTCACATCTTTTTAGGCTGATCCGTCCTCCTTCCTACCTTCCGAATGAGCTTAATCCATCTTATATTGTATTTGTTTTGAACAGGTTGTAACAAAAATAAAGTGTTTCGCACGGATTGTCACATGACATAAGACACTAATGAATGAACGCACAACTAAATCACACGGGTAATCTTAAAACACCCGTAGAGCGCGGGACATTTTCCTAACAGGCGTGCAATGGACACGTGACATCTTGACGCGCGGAGCCGGTCACAGGCTGGAGGCTACGGTCCAGCCGAAGGGAGAGGGGAGCTGGAGAGGCACAGCCGCCACTATGGTGGTCCCCTCGTCACAACGACCCAGTCATCCATGCCTGCGCTGAGGTACAGGTGCTTTATGAGCGGAGGAGCTAATTAGCCGCCCACTCCCTGTTGCACTCTTTAGGGCCGAGTGAAGTAGGCAGCCCCGCCGAGGACAGTCCTAATGAGACGAGGAGGGCACGGCTTCATGGGGCCGCTGGGCTTCGGCTGAGACGTGGGTGTCAGCCACCAATCACTGACGTGACTCCATTTTGTGAGAAGCTAAATATAGATGGGCCGCGTTGTTAGCGGTGACGTTTGTCCACACCCAAACTGATGGTGCAGGTCAGAATGAATGATATACTGGCACAAAGGTCGTTCTGACTTGTATAGAAAATTTGTTTCAGCAATGCAGTGGAAAAAAAAAAAAAATATATATATATTTTTTTTTGTGAGTGATATTGACAGTGGTTGTGTGCTAGCTCGATGATACACAGAAGTCAGCCCCTGAAGAGTCCATGCGCGAGCACGCGCACACACGCGCACACACACACAGGCACACACACGCACACGCACACACATATTTAGACAAGTATTTAGACAAGAGTATTGACACATCAGACATAAAGGTGTGTGTGGTCAAGACCTTGTAAGTGGTGCTGCTCGTCTTACCCCGAGAACCTTCCGGGCATTCTGGATGTTGTCCACGTACGTGGTATAGTGATGCAACTGAGGGCAGAACTGCTCGAATCCTCTGCCCAAGTAACCGTTCTCCAAATGCACCAGCAAAGTCCTGTGAGGAAAAATGAGAAGACCAAACAAAAACGGCTTTAACGACTTGGCTACAAGCAACGGCAAACAGATGTACCATTCAGCCTTGGTAGAATATCTCCATTGGGCTGGTGTGACATTTTTCAGGGCGACCAGATGGTTTCATCAAGTCCTCGTTAATAGCCTTCATTTCCACTCTCGCAGCAGACTCTGCCGGAAGTAGATGCATGTTTCTGTCCGCATCGCCGGCTCTTTGTACGTTCTTTTCAAAGGATCCCCCAGCGAGCATTTAGCCTTGAGTCATGCAACATTGGACTTTGAGTTAGTGCACATTACTGCCTAAGAACACACAAATGTTCTGCATCAGTAGAAAACGCAGCTCAAATAAAACGAGTCGACGAGATTCCAGAAACATCATTTTGGTCTAAGGAACACATGTTTGGAGAAACTAGTGGAGGGTAGGCAGAGTTCAGAGGATGGTTTGCCAGTTAATGTGGGAGTTTCTGAGTAGAGTGCTGTTTGTAAGCCTTTCCCAGTGGGTGACATATTTACTGGGACCCAGGCGGTGGCGTGTACCCCGAGGCCATGCGAGGGGCACTTTGTAGTGCGAACGAGCCCGCCAAAGCTAGGAACAAAACAAGTCGATCAAGGAGCAGGCGAAGCAGCCTCTCAGCCCATCAGCCACATTACTGGAACACGAAGGCAATTGGTTGGGGGTGTTGACACTTGTGAAGGAGCTTGTTATCCAAACTTAAGAGTAAGTACCACACACACACACACACACACACGCACACGCACACACAGTTGCTGGATCCTACTCTCTAATGATGTTCCCAGAGACTTTACGTTCCTATACTGTGGAAGAAGAAGCACTTTGCTGTTGAAGTTGATTTAAATAGATTTTAATGAAGTTGCGCGCCAAGGTAGCCTCTGTTCATAATCAGGAGCTAGCACAGCAGCCAGGAGAGTTCTAACGAGGGCAAAGGGCGGGAAAAACAGTGTTTCCGTTTTTTTTCTCTTCACAGCCAGAGGCTATTATGATAAATATGAAATTAAGAATTACATTTTTTATACTTTTTTTCAGGGCAATTAAATTGTCTGGCCGTCAGGAGCTGGACAGAGACAGCATTAGCATTCCTCCTGCGTCGTGTTAATCCACATTAATTCTTAGCAGTTGCGACATCCGGGGTGTGTACAATAACCTGGGCCTGTGTGGCTTCATTTGTGCAGGGCTGGAGTAGAGGAATACTAATTATTGTTACCAGGGGCAGTAAGAATACACTTAGCAAACAAACATACTCTTTCTCTCTTACATACTGTACTGTACGTACATAATTCACATATACACGTGCACTCAAGCAGACACACACGTACAGTGCATGCCTGCGTGTACACACACGTGAACGCACACACACACACACACACACACACACACACACACACACACACAAAACAATAAAGCAGAACACTGTTGAAGTCAAAGAGGAGTGTACGACTTGGTTTGTGTAGCAGTTTTTCCCCCTCCAGCGCTGACAAGGACAGACTTCCGTCATGTGGGAGGTTACTTGATCTGTTTTCATATCACATTTATTCTCATTAACAAACCCCCTAGACACCTTCTTTGGTACAGTGTATTCATCTTTCAAATACGTTTTTGATTTTGTGCTACTTACTCGATAAAGTGACAGCTCTTTCAAGTGGGTTATCATAGTTTGTTATGGCACAGTTGGGGATAATTGGGTTGCTCCCTCCAACGTCTGGTCTCAGCTCTCAATAAACAGCCGTAACCATGATGAATGCCGCAGGGGTATCAATACATCCAAATATATCCTTTTTAGTCACACTTTAATTAAACCAGAATTAATTATAGTGGCTCATCACCATGGAGTGAAGTCAATCAAAACATACAATGTCTATGGAACGCACCACATGCGCACGCGCGCACACATACGCACACAATTTGTGATTTTACATCAGAGGGCCATTTGCCTGCGCATGGCTGACAAGCGTCTTACTGAATGCTCTTATAGGTTTCGAGTGTCGTTTCTGTGCTCTTGTGTTCTCAATGCTAAAAGACCAGGAATGGAGCTTAAAAGTAATCTCACCATCTCAGGCAAAAAGACAGTGACTGGACTGCGCACCTCCGACGTGGGCCCCGCTGCCTCACATCAGGGATGCGTATTATTCCTTTGATATCCAACAAACTTGTGTTTTGTACTATAAACACAGCAAGTAGTTTTGGGCTCTGAGCCTGTCACGCTGACATTGCACTAGATGTTCGTCAGGAGCGTCTTTCCTATCCACTTTCGGCCGTACCGTACCAGCGTTAGACCTGCACATCATCCCCACATCAACTGCAACCACCATCTGTGCACTCTATGCCAAATGATAGACAGGGGACTTATTGGAAAAAGGAAAAGTCTATCAGTCATTGCTCTAAATCAGTCCACCACAGATGCATCTCCCTGGCTCTAAACGGAGGACTTGCCACGATGCCTCAACCATCGATTCAATAAAGGCCTTATAATGAAGATTTATGGCAACCAAGTAACAATTTATCTGATACATCACGCCTGGTAATACATTCCTCAATCTTCATTCCAACACTCTGAAGCAGAAAGCCTGTCATCCTGGGGTGGATGGGAAGCTTAGGGACTTAAGGCCTCTCATTACTTAGACCGTGTGTGAATACAATTCACAATCAACGGCGCTATATCCAGTTTCCCTGATAAGCACGCTACATTAATAGAAAGAAAGAAAAAAAGGAACCTGTACAGTTCAACTCTACCTAAAACACGTCCACTGGGGTTCAACTGATGAGTTCAAGCTCCTGGTTTTCAGGCTGAGGACATCAATATAGATATTTTACTAGCTAGCTCAGCACATAAGTGGTTTGGTTCATAGTCGATCGTCCGACATGTCGGCCAATAAAAGAATGTTGATGCAACTGTCAGGACACATGTAGCCAAGCATGTCGACAATTTACAATTGACTGTTTAAACCAACCACGTATGTGAATTAAGTAATAGCTCAAGAGCTTTATATGCCGTACACTTCCACTGATACAACAAGGTGCCCACTGACGAGAACTAAACTTTTAAGACACTCCTAAAAGTAAGGCTACACTTTGAGTGACCTCACACCACCCTGACCGTCCGGTCCACTCCAAGTCTGAGCTTGGCGCTATAGCTCTTAGAAGTCTAAGGCTGCAGTTTGGGTGTAGGCTAACAAACAGTCCACCAGTATGGAGCCCAAAAGAACATCCCTCTCCAGGGATCCTAGAGGCCTGGTTGAACCACCGTTGGGGTCAGTCTCATCAATTAGTAGAGAGAACTCCAAAAACAAGGCGCCTGCCCTGCAGCCAGCCAAACCCAGCCTGAGTCAGAGTGATATATTTGATACATTAAATATGGATTACTCCCATTCAAACTATCCGCGTTTATTTACTGTGCTGCTAATACACAACTTGCCTGCAGAGACACAACAAATAGTTTGTGTTCATTTCAGGAGATCACGCAGAAGATGAATGACTGCACTCAAGGTAACTACAAGTGATATGAGATAACTAGACACAAGGGGCGACAGTGTCAAGACTGGAGCTACATCTCATTGATTCCTTCTAATGGTGAAGATAAGCAGTACTAGACCAGGCAAACTCAAAGAGTTTATCTCAACTTCATTCTTATGCAAGAGACCAATTAATGTTTTTTTTTCTCTTCCGTCTTATGTCGCCCCTAACCTCTACACAGCATGAATATTCTGTTAATTATTCAGAAGACACAGTACTTACTGGTTTACTGAATGAATGGATTTAATTGAACTGAAGATGCTTTCTCTAACTTCTTGCCTGAGGGTGCCTTTGGCCTTCAGAATCTCCACAAAGTACTGAAAAAGAGAATGGAGAGAAGCAGAGGAAGACAAAATTAAGTATTCTTCTGCCATTTGTGTGTTTAAGGCTCTCATTTAGCTGCGTCTGTCATCTTTCATCGCATACCCCTGAGACAGGAAGAAAACAGGCCTTGAAAAGAGGGTGCTTACACCACTAGACATCTCAATTACATCCCACATGGAGGGAGTACATTTATCTAATGGGAGATTACCAGAGGGGACAAACATGAGACTGCATAAAACATACAAGCGCATGAACAAAACGATTTTGCAATAATCAACCGAATAAAAAAAGGCTGATAGAAAACAACGTACATGATTGTTGACTATTATAATGTACTGGTTATGTAATAGTCGAGACATTCAGCCCTACTGTTAACTGTACAGAGTATGATGAATCAGCGATAGATCTGCTGGTGACACGACCAAAACGGTATTTTGAAAACTGGGCTGCACTGGGAGTTTCAATCCAACTACCCATCCAAAAAGTGAAACTTTCAAATATTCTAGATTCATTACACAAAGTGAAATATTTCAAGCCTTTTTGGTTTTAATATTGATAATTACAGCTCATGAAAATCAAAAATTCAGTATCTAAAAATATTTGAATATTACATAAGACCAATCAAAATGTATTTATAATACAGAAATGTTGACCTTCTGAAAGGTATCTTTATTTATGCACTCAATACTTGGTAAGGGCTCCTTTTGCACAAATTACTGCATCAATGCGGCATGGCTTGGAGGCCATCAGACTGTGGCACTGCTAAGGTGTTATGGAAGCCCAGGTTGCTTTGATAGCGGCCTTCAGCTTGTCTGCATTGTTAGGTGTGGTCTGGTCGGTCTGTCTGTCTATCTACCTACCTACAGTATCTATCTATCTATCCACAGTATTTATCTATCAATCCATCTACAATATCTATCAATCTACAGTATCTATCAATCTACATTATCTACAGTATCTATCAATCTATCAGTCTATCAATCTATCTATCAATATCTACAGTACCTATATCTACAGTATCTATCTACAGTTTCTATAGTATCCATCTACTGTATCAATCTATCCACAGTATCCATCTATCTATCCATCGATCTATCCATCTACAGTATCAATCAATACATCTATCAGTCTATCAATCAATCTATCTGTCAATATCTACAGTATCTATCTACAGTATCTATCAATATCTACAGTATCTATCAATATCTATCAATATCTATCTATCTATCCATCCATCCATCCATCCATCCATCCATCCATCCATCCACCAGGTGGTGACCAACACTACTGGTTCCCAGACAGTAGGGATTGTTTCAGCTGACTGACCGTGTTGACCAGCTCCAGCTGCTCGCAGTAGCGCTGCTCGGTCTGGACCAGCTCGCGGGCGGTGCGCGTGCGCTTCCTCTCCCAGCGGTCCCTCTGCTCCTGGATGCTGCGGCTGCCTGGCTGGGGGCCTCCCGGGCCGGGGGAGAAGCTCATGGTCGAGGTGGGCGGGGTGGAGGAGGTGGGGGTTGCTCCGGACGCCACGTCAGGGGGAACTGTCGAGGTGTAGCATCAACAGCATTTTTGTTTAAGAGGATATTTTTAGAATGTGACCTGTACTTATTCTGTATGCTCTGTATTTTTTTTTTTTTTTTTTGGTCTGTGTAATGATTTCATACTGTTGTTATTTCTTAAATGATATGTACTTGTGTGTACTCTTTGTTTAATGAAAAAACAATATACAGACGTTAAAAAATTTGATATTTTAGGCTCTGCCTTGTCATTAGTTCCCTCCCTCCATCCCCTTGAGTCCCCACCACACCTCCCCCCGTCATTAGTGTCATCCCCCCTGTAGTACCGGGGCCACGGAGCGGGCAGAGAGACCCCGCTTAGCGGCAATTAACCCCCGCGCCGACCGTTCCCCCGGGAGAGCCTTGCATCAGACACCCACTAACACACTGTAAACAAGAGGGCCTGCTGATCAATGCCAAACTGTGGGCCCTTCTTCCACACTCACAGTCAGAGAGAGAGAGAGAGAGAGAGAGAGAGAGAGAGAGAGAGAGAGAGAGAGAGAGAGAGAGAGAGAGAGAGAGAGAGAGAGAGTAGGCCTTCATAGGTCAGCCAACATAACGAGTGAAAAACTCTGGGTTTTTTGTGCGTGGCTGAAAGCCAGCGCAGCATGGAGAGCAAATGTCAGGTTGTCCCTCTCTCCCTTCCCAATTAATACATCCCTATGTGTTCCCTTGTTGACCTGCAGTTCTATGTTGCTACCACAAGAGGCAGTGGTCCCAGAACATCAAAACAAAAGACTATGACACCGTTGGTTTTCAAGAGCTCTGGTGGCCTAGTGGTTAAGGAGCTCATCTGCCATGCTGTACGTGCGAGTTCAAATCCCACGAAACTCGTGGGTTCAAAAATGTCAGTTATTGAATTTATGTGCAGTAATTGAACATATGAAATACTCGTTTTGAAATTACACCTACAATATGTGTCTCAGTAATTACCTATTATATATAGACCCTTTTACTGTTGGTAAACAATTAAGTGTGCGGGCGCATTTTGGCAACCGGTGGGGGCAGGTGGGTAGCCCAGAGAGGGGTCCACAGCCCCCAACCCAATATGACGCAAGGGGGAGGAGTCTCGCCACCACACCACGGGCCCCACAACTCAGCCCTCGAGTGGGCTAGAGACACAGGGTCTTCATTGGTGGGGGCAGGTGGGTGGCCCGGAGAGAGGTAAACTGTCCACGATCAGCTCTGACCCGAGGGGGCGGAGTCTCGCTATCACGCCACTATCCACGCCAAGGATCCCACAACTCAGCCCGAGTGGGCTAGAGACCCACGGTCTTCGCCAGTGAGTGCAAGGAGATTGCCCCGAGTTCACTGTACTGTACCCAGATAACTTGTGTTATCTGGGTTTATCCCTTACCTTTATCCAGAAACAGAAGTTGAACCAATTGCGGCAAAATAGCTAACGTTACAGGAATCATCAGTGTAACTGCTTTAGCCACCGACCGCTACCATTAAAGGAGTAGTAAAGGGAAAATGCATGTTTAGTCCTGTTTTAAGGTTACTTATGATCATAGACAATGGTTCAGATCAAAACGTTGACAAAGCTAGCATTTTCGAGAAAGTTGATAATTGCTCTACCACCGTTTTGGTCATACAATGGATATGTATGGGCATCTTCAAAAATCATTCAAAAACATGTTAAACTCTCGATTTCAAAGACAAGAAACTCACCTAAGTGTTAGTTGGCGTTCTGACATATAATTGGCCATAAAGTAAGATTCTAGTCCATCTGGAAAGGCTTTTTTAAATATTTAGCATAGAACTATTTAGTCGCAGATACATGTGCAAACTAGGTAGCCTAGCAACATAAACAATAACAATAGCTACCGTAAGTAGTTCCGCTTCCTGATTCCCCTCTACGGATTGATCTACACATTTACAACGGTCGCTTCAATACAAGTCAATTGATTTCATAAAATGATCAATAAAACCCTACAGGATTCATACTTTGCGGTGAATTTGATGTCAGAACACCAACGGACATCAATTACACCCTCGGTGAGCTTCTTGTCTTTGAAATCGAGTTTAACATGTTTTTGAATGATTTTTCAAGATGCCCATCCACATCCATTGTATGACCAAAACGGTGGTAGAGCAATTATTAACTTTCTCGAAAATGCTAGCTTTGTCAACGTTTTGATCTGAACCATTGTATATGATCATAAGTAACCTTAAAACAGGGCTAAACATGCATTTTCCCTGTACTACTCCTTTAATGTTATGGAAGCTGCTGCTAGTTGTTGTGAGCTCATGAGCTAACTGGCTATCTCGCTCTTATTGTGCAGGATTAGCATTGAAAACATTGGAACTGATGTGTCCAGGCGACAATCCATCTTAATTTATCAGACATTATTTCATGTCATTTCAATTCACAGCTATTTCAGTGGCATGACTAGCTTCCGCCCTACCAGTCCTGAACAGAAACAAGCCAGCCAAGCACATAAGCCAGGCTAGACCTGGCCTGGTTTGGCTACAGCAGTGAATCTTGTTGTCAGTAAACATATGTCAAGCTGGCTGTAGCAGGGCAGAGGGAGATTATGGAAAAATATGACCATTCCCTGGGACATGCTTTGCATAAAAGTTAAGGTCCACAGAATAGCTAAACAAAAATAACATTTTAGCTACGTTAACGTTACAGTAAATTACATCAGTTACTGGGCCGATATTCCACAGCGTGATAACTCAGGAGCTGTACAGTCAGTGCATATTAGGTGCTATTAAGGGCCGTCTGTGGTGCTCTATCTGTGCTTAACAAGAAGACTAATCAATATATAATATATATATATATATATATATATATATATATATAAATAAATGTCTATCTACACAAAGTTAAAAAAGTTGAATCAATTTTACAACGTGAGCGACAACGGATTACGTTCAGTGTTAGAATTGTCGAGTAGGCCTAACGTTACTTGTCTGCATGCGAACGTAGCCTACTTGTTTGACAGTGTCACACACGACTAGACGATTTATAACAGAAGTCTCTTTTGTGGGTAACTTACTGTGAACGTGATGATCCTGGTGGTTAGACGAACTGCCCACCCTGAAAGCGTCCTATGTTCAAATTAAAACCAGCGCCCTTTTTCGGTTATTTTCTCTTCTTCCGGGTACTGTAGAAAACATTTGTTTAGGAGATACGGGCCGTCCCTTGGTGCAACGGGTTTCTGCTGTGCGGCATTAAATCCGACATCTGGCGGCGGACCCGTCGGCGTGGTCATGCCATGTGACCGAAGATCACCCGTATACACCAAAACGAGTGTACCTTACTACTCCGTCATCGAAACTCGGCCGCCTAAAGTGACACCACTCCCTCTTCCTGGTGCGGAGTGATCGAAGTTTCACAATCCACATGCAACAGTAAATAGTGTAGTAGGCCTAAGAAATAAATCAGAGTTGCCACTAGATTAGAGTTGCTTGATAAAGAATTAGCCCATCAATTTATTGCATGAGTCTATGCTGGAAATACGGGCTATGATTCATGCTACGAAAAGACATCTCAGCAAATTTCTGCTAATTATAAGATGAAAGTGATCAGGAAGTGTGGAGCAGTTATAGCCCAAGCTCCTACGTCCCTGGTATTTCATCAAACCCACCAGGAGTGTGGTCTTAAAAGCAAAGATGGCTTTCCTATTTTCATATGAATCATCATGTCCCAGTGTGCTCCTGCCCACAGATATCCCCCCCCCCCCTCCCCTCTCTCTCTCTCTCTCTCTCTCTCTCTCTCTCTCTCTCTCTCTAAACAGGAACATGCTGCCTGCAGTAACACAGTAGTGAGAACACTGACATCTAGTGTTGTGGATAGTTTGAGTTCTCCTGAAATCAGCCAAGAGCCTCATGATAGAAGTCTGCTGTTGAAACTCGTCTAGGCTGTCAGTTCTCTAAACACGCTGACAATGTAGACTTGTCTTACTGTAGGTGTGAATATACTTACCTGTCTGGGTCTGTCATGGTTTCTGGATGACTCTGTTATGACATTAGCCTAGCTGTTTATGTAGTCTACTCTAAGCCTGTGGGGTCATGTTAGCTTTCTTACAGTGTATCAGTCTTTAGGCTACTGAATGTTTGAAGAGACAACAAAATAGAGACAACATGTCGGTCCAAGCACCAAAAGAGAATTTAAATGAGGTTGAAATCAGTATCTCATACCAATTTTCCACACACTGCTTAGAGTAAATTAGCCATGTAATTTCAGATACAATGGCAGACGGTAAAGAAAGTGAAGTGACTGCAAATTGCTGAACACATAAAATGCATTTTTAATAAGAAGTTCATTAAAATGTATGATGATATTGGCTGGTCACTTTTTATTGTTTTCAATTTTATTGTGTTTCCAGTACATTTGGTATTATAATAATTGGCCCCAAACAGACCTGTGCAAATCAGCCCTATTTTGCCTCCAGGCCATCTTGGCCTGAACAGTGCGAGACACTGAAACTTACCTGTGGAAAGGAAAAAAACAGTCTAAGCGTCAATAATCTACACAAGTAGAGCAACTCTCTCAAGATTTTTTAGCCCTTCGGGTGCATTATTCATACACACTAGACTAGAGGACTCTTAATTGACCCCTGAACCTTGCAAAAACTTCATGAGATGAAAGAATACAATGTTTTGCAATTCCACTTTTGCGTTCCCCTCACTCCAGTCCAATAGTATTGGATTTCAGGCCATGAATTATTCAACAGTTAGGGTAGGGAGACATTATGTGGAAGATGTCATATTAAACTAGACTGCGAGTCCAAGACATACACGGTAGCAAATCAGTTTGCTAAAAACAAATAAAAGTCACATCAAAACAAATGTGATCTGGTCGGACAGACATCTCTTGAGCAAATATGGGAAAGTGTTAGTGTCAAATAGCACTCCTGTTTTGCTAGTTTATGCCATTTAATGTGGAGGGGGAAATCATTAAGTGTTTATTGATATAGCACATTTCTACCATAGTTGGAGGGGCCAAATGGCTTGATTTCTGCTTTAAAGGCCTTGGCTCGAGCACTTCAGAGAAACTGAGAGTTAAAATGTACGATACATTGTTTTTGTCAAATGGTAATTGTGGTGTCGAGTGTTGACACTTGTGCAGAGAGCTTTTTTGTTGCTTATAAGTACATAATTGTATCAGTTAGTCTTAATTAGTGAAAATTATAATATGTTCAGGGTATTGCAGCAATTGTTTCAGCAGTCTCCTGGGTGATGTCTCTCCAGGCCTAGAGAGGCTAACCCCTTTTATAGCTCTTAATTGTGAATATTCATATAGAGTCTGGTCTGCAAGGGAACTTTATTATTTGTCGACCTTATTATCCAAACTTTTAGGGAGGGTAAATACTTTTAATTATGAGTTCACAAAATCACTAAATGATAGAATGATGGTCACAGAATAGAAATTAAGTATGAAACAAAGTTGAACCAAGAACAAGAAGGGGGAGGGGGGAGATTGGGGGGAAAACAATGCAAATGGAGTCTGACTATGTAGGGGATTTTCAAAAGCAATTTGCAGTAATTGCCTATTGTCTACCTTTGGTGGCCTTGATTAAAGCTCTCAATCAGCCTCCGCAACCTGGCACTGCTCTCCCCTCACTGTTCCAGCTGTTTGGGAGCGGTGATCTCATTAAAGTGAAATGACCGTTTGGCCTTGGGAGAAAAAAATACATGGAAACAAACAGGCAGGGAAAAATTGAGAATCGACATTTGAGTGGAGGAGCGCCATTAACACAGTGTGTTTCAAAAAACACAATGGTTTTCATGGATAATGCTAAGCTGCCATGGCTGCAATTACGGAAAGCACTTGATGGCAGGATTTGTTATGTGTGTCAATGAGGTATGCTCCTAATTGACGGTCAGGGACACTAACTCACTCTGAAGTTGTCACTCAAATGTCAAACTACAAAATGAGTCTGTATAGAATTTGTGGCGTATTGAATTTGTGTTGCTGGGGTGAGGTTTGGTGATTTGTCTAATGAGGTCTACATAGAATACTGTGACACAATGTAGCACCAACATACAGATGAGAATTAGATGGTGTAGGCTAGCTCTCCGTCTGACTTCCCATGTTTACCAATGTGACACCATGCTATTCAGTTCCATACACTATTCCACAGTGGACACATCATTTAGAACCACTAGTGCAGAGTGTCCGTTCAAAATGCATGCTTCCAGTATGATGTGGGCTTGCCCTGGTCCAGGGTAGCTGTCAGGAACCATTCATTGCGCCATTGACTTTTGTCACTTGGTCTGCACTTCTCTTCAGTGTACAGATATTATTTTGTTACCTCCCCTGAAGTGAAGACAGGTTTCGAACGACGACAGCCTTTTCTCCGAAGTGGCTTCACTTGCAGACCCCCACCTTTTATATAAAAAAGCACTTTTGTGCACTTAAATAGCGCAGATCCTCCTAGCCGCCTAGGATGTATAGTCCCTGATATCCCTTTTTTTACCCCTCCCCTTATCTAGTGTCTTTTTTGTTACTCTGTATCTAGGGTTCTTTTCTTTTCAACCTGTCTGTAATTTTCAACTGCTGAAATGCTAAATTCAATCAATCAAAGCTTTATTTGTATAGCGCATTTCATACCCAGAGGCAACACAATGCGCTTTACAGAGAACAAGGGAGGTGGGTATACGTCCCACCCCTACATATTCCAGAGGGAAGCAAAAAAACAGTATCACCCAGGGGCCAGATTAGTGAGCTGTAAAAATTCTTCCCTGACCCCTCTCAACAAGGTGATCGAGCAAGCTCCTGGAGTATGTTTGTCTATCGGCTAAGAACATTTATAAAGCAATAAATAACATAAAATTACATTTACATAACTTACATTGACATTTACATTACAAATAACATTAAATTACATAAGAGAGGCTAAATCATCATAGGAGAAACATGGCAAACCCTGGTGTATGTCTGTGTGTGAGTGAATGTGCCTGGGCCCAGATAGAGGCAGGGGTTGGGGTAGGGAGGGGGTAGGAAAAGAATACGGACCCGGGTTAGGGTGAGGGGAAGGGGGGACTAGGTACAGGCCTAAAGCCGGAAGTGGACTGGTGTATGTCTGTGTGTACGTGTGTGTGTGTTAACTAATTGCTACGACATCCACAGCAGACACAGGAGTATCTATCGGACTCAGGGTGGTCTGCTGGTGACAGTGGGGCATCCACTGGACCTGGTTAGAAGATAGGAGGGAGAGAGAGAGGCACTAGGGAGAGGGGAGGCAGAACAGGGTTAGTAGCACACAGAGCCATAAAAGCACACAGATATTAAAACAGGCAACCTGGGGCAAGCTCCTGGAAGTTCCCCGGATCAATAAAGTATGTACAGGTATGTACAGTATGTATGTATCTATGTGTCTGTCTATCTATCTATCTATCCATCTATCCATCTATCTATCTATCTATCTATCTATCTATCTATCTATCTATCTATCTATCTATCTAGCCTGTCTGCAACTCTGATCACGTGAACTCACATGCTGTTCACTTTCTCTAACCTTTCTCTAGACTCAGTCAGTCTCTAAACGTTGCGTTCAACCAGAGTGGCAGAGAGGCGGAGATCTTGAAAGGCTGGCACCATGAGACTAACGTTTCTCTAACCTCTCCTCGGGGGGGGGGGGGGGGTTCTAAAGATCATATTACAGAGGCATGTGAAAAACCACAACAAGCCCTCACTCTTTGTAAAAACAACTAGCGATTCATAAAGACAGATTGATGAAAACAACCGTTTCGCGGCAGAAAATAGATTTTTTAGAAGCTGCATACTCAGTGCCCCGTCCATCGACATTACATGGATATACTTGGCTATACAGGTCTGCTTTCTGTCCCCAGAGTTAAAACAAAATATGGAGAAGCAGCGTTCAGTTTTTATGCCCCACATATCTGGAACAAACTTCCAGAAAACTGCAGGTCTGCTGCAACTCTTGGTTCTTTTAAAACAAGCCTGAAGACTTTTCTTTTTACCACTGCTTTCTAAGAGGAGTTATGTTTATCTGTATACTGCACTGTAACTTTTATTCCTGTATTCTATTTGTCCTGCTTTTTGTTTTAAATGTCTATAATGTCTTGCTTTTTGTTTTAATGCTTTTAATTTGTCCTGCCTTTTGTTTTAAATGTCTATAATGTCTTGATTTTTGTTTTAATGCTTTTAATGTCTCATGTAAAGCACCTTCAATTGCCCTGTGGCTGAAATGTGCTATATAAATAAACTTGCCTTGCCTTGCCTTGCCTTGGCTCGCACAGGATTCGGGTAGCGTATCAGTGGGGCTTGTATTTGCGGTTCCTCCAGACTATCTCTAGCCATTTGCAGTTGTTCCAAATTAAACTTAGCCTCAGATATAGCTCTAGCCAATTCTTCCTTCCTGATCTGTTCTTGTTCGGTGTAATACCTCGTAGAAAGGGGCGCGCTTAATTCGTATTGCGGAGGCGCCTGATCGGTTGGCGCAGAGGCAATACTGGGAGGGGATACGGCAGAGAGAGAAGGGACGTCTCTAATAATGGCGGGAGCATGAAAAGGGGGAAGAACAACAGCCTGGTTGGGTGGTGTGAGCACGGGGCAACGAGTCGAGGGGGACAGATCTAATTTTAAATCAGAGTTATTCTGCTGGGGAAATGGCGGAGAGACCATCTGCTGAACCTCCTTATCTTTCCTTCCTGACCTAAAAAAACCCTCTCGTGCTACTCTCTCCCAAATCTTAAAAGCAGACCAGTCTATAGAATTAACAGGCTTTTCCCTTAACCTAGAGATCTCAAACACCTCTAGCTGAGCCCGAATCTTAGCTAAAAATTTAACACTAAGGGTCAGATGGGGATGTAAGAAATCGAAAATGCTTTAGCGCATAATGAAATCTGCCAACAAAAGCTCGCAGAATAATGCTTCAGCGCAACAATCTCATCAGGGCTCGACAAACTGACGATATCAAGCGGCAAGCTAGCAGTAGAATCCCTAATGAACACGACGCAGCCCAAAACCCCAAAACAGCAATGAAAGGAAACCTTATAGTTAACTCACGGCGGGAAAATATACAATTTCGAAAGAAACAAAGACACATTAAACCGCTAAGTAACTCACCCAGCAACTGGTCCTTTGTTCTCCCTCTGGCTCGATGGCGGATCACGGGAGAGCGGAGTGGTGTTTTCTGCGTCTCCCAGACGACCAGCTACTAGATCTAGCAGTTAGAATTTAACAGTCTAAACAGTGTACAAAATGTAAACAATACCAACCTGGATAATAGGCGCGCTTAACCCTCTTGGCGCCAGGTTTTTTTTTTTTTTAAACAATATTTTTACATCTAAATTTCAAAAGAGTGTGGCTTCAGAGTGGTTAGAGATAGAGACTCACTGTAAATGAGACAAATGTTGAGAATGATCCAAAGTTTATGTTGGGTCTAAATTTATCCAACTAATTTGCATATTATGATGTCATAGGGTGGCGGCCAACTTGAATTATGCCATTTTTTAAGGAAATATGGGATATTTTGAATCAATTTGAACTTATTTCAACAAATTTCCCCACCTCTGTCCATTTGTTATGTTATCCAAATATCAAATGAACAAGAAAACAGTAAATGGTAAGCCAACAGTAGTAAACAAACTAATTACTAGGCCACATAGTAGCATCACTCACGTAAACAGAAGGCGTCTCTTAGCCGCAGAGGCCTGTGTACCTATCTATCCAGTGTACCTATCTATCCAAGTGACACTGTTTAGTTTTTCAGAGTGTGGTACCTCTCATTGCAAGGCACAGCACACAGAGCCACCCCACACTGGCCCTGCTGTCCCCTCTCAACATAGGCCTACTCATCATTGTTTACTAAATGCAGAAATGACGGGATGATTTCAAATCTGTTCCTAGATCACTTTGCCAAATCCAGGTGTAAAAGTTGGTCAAAACTGTGCCCAGTAGTCCTCAATCTCTGATTTCTCTACCAGCCCCATGGACAAATATCATCCAAAACCTGCTCACAATTGAACCTTATGGCAGCCATTTGGCGTTTTTCCAACGCAATAATCTACTCAATTCTGCTGACTCGCTCTCTCAATAACTCTGCTCCGCTCAACCCACAACTGAATGAACAGTCATCGTGTGTATTTATAGTAAACGTGAGAGGACAAAAACATATCTATAAATATACTGTGCTTACTGTAACTGTACAAAATCATTGTTGTGATTGGTCATAAATTGTGCGCGCGCGATTCATTTGCAGGCTGCTCTTCCTCCGAGCGGCCGCGGTGTCTGAGCTGGAAATATGACGCTATCTAGTCAGACTGGCCGAGTGTCATGGAGAGGAGACTTACCCTCAGCTCTGGTGAAATCGGTTGTAACGTGAACCACGGAATGCGCAGGGCTTTGTCATCTCAATCATTCCCAAATGACCAGGAAAAGTCGCTAGATTTGTCGAGATTATTTTGTTGTAGGTGGGATGTCTTATTTGTACAAACACGATGCAAAAACTCAACTTTAGATGGTAGGCTATCTTGCAATCGAACTCTCCATCCTGGTATTTTCGAGTAGTTGTAGATCCCCATCCACAGGGATAGACAAAGTAGGCTACTGCACCAGGCAAAACAACCTATCCCCATAGTTTACAACTTTGTGGTTGTACGTAAATACGGAAGTCGGCTACACAAATGGATAAACCGAAGCTTGCCAGACAGCGCAATTTGTCTACTTTTACAGGTAAAAAACCGCTTGTCTCTAGGTCAAACTATTTCAGAAATATGCCGTCCTAAAGAACATATGGTATTGAGGAGCGCTGGCGCGCCCCGTGTATAAAATAGGGAACTCGTAATGAGATTTTCTCAAAATATATTGCATTGGAAGATGGTGTCATACTGAATCGAGAGCAAGTTATACATGTCTGCCATCTAGTGGTGGCAGGAAAATCGAGGTTTCAGCGTGTAAATATCATAAAATCACTGTTTTACTCAGTAACGCAGCTTGTCGCAGAAATGCGACTTTGGCGCCAAGAGGGTTAACAAAACAACAAAACGAACAACCCCGTGTAGGGACACGGAACACAAAGGACGAACAAAGGCCCACGTTACAACAAGCAAAAAAACATATGCTTGCCTGGCTGACCACCAGCCCTTTGGTTGCTACACCAACCACCCGGGATAAAAAGGGAAAACGTTTCTCCAAGAAAACGCGGATTGGACACACCAATCACTCCCGTAGCTACATTAGTTGGTAATCGTTCTAAAATGAAACATCAACAATCACTTCGAAGCTAGTTGCCAATCGTGCTAACACGAAACATCAACAATGAGGCTTAAGCTAGTTGTTTATCGTTCTTAAACGAAACATCAACAATGAGGCTTAAGCTAGTTGGTAATTGTTCTAAAAACGAAGCATCAACAACACCGAGCGCCCTACCCTCGGTAGGAAACCCCCAACTCCCCCCCCGCGGGGCTTTGTTTTCAGAACACGCCAGACCAACAACACAAACGAAACGAAAATAAGGCAAATACAACTCAAAACCATAAAAGGGTTCGTTCAAACGTACCTGTGAGTTCAAGAAGCCAGTGGAAGAACTGAGGAAATAATCTCAGCGTGCGCTCTGGCGCAAGAGAGAAGATTGACTTTCCGAGCCCACTATAATGGACCGACACGTCTGTCACCAGTTCATCCACTGGAATCCCGAAGCAACACGCAGATAGTTCTCCCTTTTCGCCATTTCCGTCGCCAAATTGTAATGGAATTTAACTGATCTAGTCAAAAAAGGATTTACCAAGATTCGCTCAAAAGGTTAAGTCTGGTTTATTGTGAAAACATACGAGTGCAAGGACTTCCTGGACAACGCAACAAGAGTGGTTTATCCAGCGAAGTGCCGCCCCTGGGTCTTGCTCTGCCTTATATTCAAGCAAAACACAGGTACGGTGCTTCCAGGATGTGATTGGCTACTCCATTGTACGTCATATGAAATGGCAGGCGTGGCCAAGAGTACAGACATGTGACATGAGAAAAAGGCGGCAATTGGGGACAAAGGATGGTTATTCTGGTGTAGACAGATTCTAGGTGTGTGGACCTCCTGGAGGTTACCGTCTATGTGAAACGGTTGAGGGAGGTGGTGAATTACAAAAGAGAGAGAGGAACAAAGGTTTAAGGTGTTTGGATGTAAATTCTATAACAGGAGTTAAAGGGGTAGTTAAGAATTGTGGACATAGAGCCTCATTTGCAACACACCTATAATGTTAATTGACGGGGAACATGATTCCATGCTGTCTCTCGTTTGAGCGTTCACAACATGCTAATGCTAGCACAATCGAACCGAATTGGCTAGCATTTAAAGAAAACTCACTTATAAACCCTCCAAATGAGTGAGTCAGACATATCTCTTTTGAACGTGACCATTGCAAATGCTAGCCAAGTCGGTTTGATTGTGCTAGCATTAGCATGCCAGGAACACCCGAACAAGGGACAGCATGGAATCAGCTAAAATGTTCTCCATCAATCAACAGCATTATGGGAAAGTCGTAAATGGGCCTCTATGTCCAAAATTCAGAACTACCCCTTTAACAAGGGGGTTACACTTGTCGGTCCTGTCATACTAGCTAGCCAGCTAGCTAGCTAGGTAGCTGAGATACACCAGAGAGCAGAGCCAAAGAGCACCTGTTCAGCCAACCCCAGCTGATGCACCACCAGTACACAGTACTGTGCAAAAGTCTTAGACCGCCAGCCCACCACCAAAGAAAATAATGTTTAAAACGATTTATCTGGGCAGTGTTTATTTGCTTGTGAAAACACTATATAAAACATTGGAATAAACACAAATAAACATTAATATAAACAAGTAATACAAATATCTTAAGAATAAAAAACAACAGTAAATGTCCATGATGTAGGTTGGCAGTCTGAAGAAAATCTGTGGCACTCTGTGAATAATAATAAAAAAAAAAAAGAAGCTTTATTGAATCATGGACCAAAATATGAATTTCAGATTTTTCAAAGAAGTTGGTATTTTGTGTGGCCTCCCTTACAACACAAAATTCGATTAGGTACACTACACTGCTGTGTCATTTTAGTAGTCCTGTGGTAAATGCTTCCCAAGCTTCTTGCAGGATTACAGATTTTATTATTATTTTTTAATGTTTATTTGTATTGACTGTAATGTTATGTCGCATTTGTCTCCTCCAAGTATAAATGTCCCTGTACATGCTGACAACATACATCATGGGTGGAGGTCTGCGCTCACATTCCGGTTTGTTGTGGGGTTAGGGATAGGGACGCGTGACACGCTGGACACACAGCAGACACGGCACACAGCAGACGGGCCTGCCTTTACAGTAAGATGCTTGGTTTGTTAAGGTTTATATTTAACCGGTTCATGGCGCCGTGGGATCCTATTTTAAGCTAAAGCGAGAGAACTGAAACGCTGGTCGTCAGAGGGAACAAACAAGCGCGGCAACCCTTTTCATAGCAACCTTTTTTTTGTATCTCACTTTTATCTCGTTATAATTGGTTTATTCTCCAGAGATATATCTTTTATTTCAAAGCAAATCCCTTTCTATTCTATGCAAAGCGTCTGAGTGTGTTTATATCACTCTGATGCATTGTTAGTGTTAGACTGATCCTAATATGTCTGTTCTAATTACTGTTATCCAGCTGGGGTCCAGCTGGGGTCCAGCTCCACAATAAACAATAAATAACCAGCCAATAACTCTTCATACTCAAAAAGAACCTGAGAGTGACCTCCTATAGTCCTGCCACCATGTACAGTACCACCGAATATGAGCATTTCATTTATCATTTTCTCACTAGAAGTACTGGTCTTGTTTGCTAGCCAAACTGGCATCAATGCTTGTGTGTCTGCTGCTATCTGTCTTGCAAAGATATACTGTAGAGTATCTATTGCTGGCTCAGAAAGAATGTAGCTGTGCGCATTCCCAAAAAAAACATTATTGCTGCACTGGGCTATAACTGACCCCTACATGTAATCTACAGTGATACTGTATGTAAATACTCATGGGTCATATAAACTGTCCAGTTGTACTGTATGCCATAGTAGCTTAGATACCTGGTGAAATTGGTTGAACATTCAGCCTCCGGAGAATGCAGGCACTATTAACGTTAACTATTTGAGCCTGAAGTCATTCACATTTCTCATATGAGATAAATGCAGGCATTAATTAATATTAGAAGAGCTTGTTCATTTTTTATGTTTTTTTTTTAATATCCCTCAGTGATACGCAACACTCATATTCTGTGTGACGTGGTACTGCTAATAGTGGCCAAGCTGAAATCATGGTTTATCAGAAAGCAAGTTGCAACAACTATATCTGTTCTGAGTATTATCTACTCACTCTGAAGGTCAAGGCAAGTGTGTGTGTTTGTGTGTGTGTGTGTGTGTGTGCGTGTGTGTGTGTGTGTGTGTGTGTGTGTGTGTGTGTGTGTGTGTGTGTGTGTGTGTGTCAGTGGCAGCTGGTGACGCCATGGGCGCCCGGGGGGCACTTTCCCTCAGTCAGTTATTATTTGAAATATCAGCTTTAAAATGTGGATTTACAGTTTTACAATTTTAGCATATGAAAAACTGAATAACACTTTCTTTAACTACATGCAGCATTTATTTATCATAGCCTATTCATGATAAAATATTACAAAACAACAATAAAACATTGTAAGCAATAGCTGTTGTAATGGATTGTACTCTTCTCTAAAGAGAGAAAAGAATGGATATTGGTGAGGTGCTGGAGAGGTTAGGTGATATATGAAAAAAAAAATGATTAGGGGACATTGAGGTGTGCTGGCTCTCAAACAGTTTGTTGGCAAATAGATTTGACAACTGGACAATGGAATATGTTGCACAGCAAATGCAGTATCCAACAGTTCGCTCATGGCTAGCTAGCAATGGTACAGCTATGGGATTAGTTCATTTGGGTTGCTGTCAAAGCTGCCACTCTTATGTTGCTATAGCCTACAATTATCAGAACAATATGAACATTCAGTTGAAAGTTTTCCATCCACCCATCCATCACTGGATGAGGAATAAGCACCGCAAAGCGATCAATTCTCATGCAAGCAGGAGCCAGGCTGTTCATTGCATTTCTCCGATCCGGTGTTGCGACCCAGTCTCTAGAAATGTTTTGGACGAGTTGCCGACAGTTTGCGCCTCCAGCCAATCTGCGCGCCTGCCTATGCCGTAGCTTGACGTGCACCTCGTAGCCCCCGTAGCTAACGTTACCGGCTATTGCCAGCCAGTGGAACTGTCGTGTTCAGACGGCTCTAGCTCAAAAAGATTTTATGTCAGCTTAGATATTTAGATGGCTAGAATCAAGAAAAATAGACGAACAGTTTGATGTATAATATGTCCCATAATACTTTTGGATGTATTATATTATGGAGCTATGAACACAGACATTAACGCCGACTCAATCGGCCTGTAAATCTGGAATATGGAATGTGATTGGACTAACAAAATGTCAATCATTAAATCCTGTTCAGAGTACTGTCCTCCCTTGCGGTAATTTTTCAGTGTTTTGGCCAATCACAAATTAGCATGAAAAAATTGCATTACATTGATAGACCCCTAAGGGACACAACAAATGTGTGGAGGTTGGGGCCGCGCACTGTCAGTCATTTCTGACTGACACGCCCTATTTGACATGCCCACGAAACGAGATGAGCTTGGAGAGGGGGAAAAGTGGGCATATAAAAAGGAGTTTCATAGTACTTAAAAATGACAGAATAACAACACTTATGGACATATTCACTTTGATTTTACCTAAAGATAACTGGTATCTGTCACATTGAACCACTCTATTATCCCTTTAAGACTTTCACATCTTCATCTAAACTTAACACACTCTCTGAGGTGGATGCTTGGTTCTCACAGTCTACACGTCAGTCACCTGAGGCCATTTGCAACAAACATACATCTTGGGAGTGGACAGTGACATGCCAGTAGATCCAGGACAGCATCAGGTGCTGGCTAAATAATTCTGAATAGTTCTGCTGCTCTGACTGCCTTCCCTCAGCGCCATACCCAGAATTGTTGGGGAAACATCTCTAAAAGTAACTTGGTCACCTTTCACTGACTGGATCATTCCATCAACCAGGATCGACAGTATCTTATCAGTACTAATCAGTTCCTCATTCCAGTCCTAGGTACGCAGCTAGACATTTAAAACCACTGTGTCATAAATGGTGAGGGCCAGTTCACGGTGCAGGCAGCCCTTCCCTGGGAGGAACAGCAGATCAGTCTTTTCCGGCATGAGCTTGAGGTGGTGTGTCGCCATCCACTCCAAGATGTCAGCCAAGCATGCACCTATAGTATGCATGCCTTTGTCACGGGGTGACGAGTGGGTGTGCAGTGGTAACAGGGCACGGCCTTAATTAGAATACTAATTGGTGGCAGTCTGCACTCTAGCGGTGCGCCTGGCGCTTGGGTTGATTGGCACACAGGTGTGGTCAATTTGGGGTTTCTCCCCTCACGTATATCAGGCAGGTGCGGGCAGACGAGGAGAGACGTGGATGGTGGATGACGGTGCAATCGGCGCGACCAGAGAATCAAACGAATCTACAGCTGTTGGACGTTCCTGTGTGTGTGCCTTGGGCAGATAGAAGACCACACGGGAAGACGGAACAGAGCGCCGCGGTCCGACTGCAGCGCCATTGCGCACGAGAGGGAGAGAGTCTTTGACGACAGTGGAGGGGTGGGGACGCGTTCCACCCTTCCTCCAGTTAAGTGCCGCTCTTCCATTGTTTGATTCACCACCCAGCAAATCGACGGTTACTCGCCTACATTCTGCGCATAGGCGCCATCTGTTGTAGTTGGCCTACTCCACAAGGGACGTGTTAATTCGCTTTTATTGCAACATCCTAACCTGCTTAGAGGATAGTAGCCACAGTCATTGAGGGGAGGAGTTATTTTCTAGTTTGATTTGATTTCTACTTCATGTTTGCCGTGTGTTCATGAAGCTTGTAGCACCCGATAATGTAATAATTAACTGATAATGTAATAACGCCTGATAATGTAATAAAAGTTTGACTTAACTCAATCGAAAATGTAATAAAACCTGATAATGTAATAACTTAACCAATAATGTAATAAGGTATTACATTATCAGAAAAATGATATTACATTATCAGTCAGGACATTTTATTACATTATTGGTTAAGTTATTACATTATCAGGTTTTATTACATTTTCGATTGAGTTAAGTCAAACTTTTATTACATTATCAGGCGTTATTACATTATCAGTTAATTATTACATTATCGGGTGCTACAAAGCTTATTGTTCTTTTTGATTTATTATTTGGAGTGTATAGTTTGGAGTGTGTTGCAGTATATTAGTTGCCATTTGTTTAGCCCCCCCCTTTGTACTCTGTCCCTATCTCCCCGTAACAGCGGCCTAAGCATTTTTAATTAGTAGTCTACCAATAGTGGATAGTAACTAGCAGACACCCCACTTATAATACCAACGCACTCTTGTTGTGGGTTGCTGCCCGTTCCCCTGACTGCCCTTGTCTCAAAGATACCGCTGGTGGACCCACTGTACCTCCTGGCCCGTGTCGACCGACAGCGTAACGGGGACTGCCGCCGCAAGGACTACTGAAGGCTCTTGGGCTGAATCGGACTAGAGACTGGACTCAATAGTAGGCCACTATTTTTTTTAATTGCTTGTTTCCTATATTAAAAGGACAAACTGTTGAACTTGGAAGCTGCCTCTGCGCCCTGATTGGACGGATACTCCCCAGCAGTGGCGGATACAGAAAGTAGCTGATGGGTAGGCCTGGAAAAATCTGGGTAGGCCTGAGTGAAACTCATCACCGCACGTTTTAGACCTATGTATGAGCAGCCACATGAATGGATGGAACATCTCGCGATAATAACAAATGTTGCATAACCCTCGTTAGTGCACTGACAGGGATACAACCACAATTAAATAACTCCCTCGCTTATCAGAGGCTTCCTAATCATAAACGTGCATGCCACGGCGGGCTGTAATCATACAAACACAAATTAAATAGCCAATAGCCTACAGTAGCCTGTCACAATTCAGAAGTCCCTCGCTCACAGAGGGTGCCTGCAATCATAAACATACATGCCACAGCGGGCCAGACTCAAATATGAAACCATGGCCTACCTTATCGGTTGGTTATACAAGGCGGAGTCGTCTGGGTGTGGAATTGAAGAAACTGATGATGTTGTCATGATCCAATGTCTCTGTTAGTTCTCTTTCAAACGACAGAAGCGTCAGGTTGTTCAAGCGTCCAGTCAACATTGATGATCTCAGGCGTGTCTTGATCCGGTTTGTTGCGGGGAAAAGTCTCTGACGGTGCAGGCCTACCAGTTAGCTCTTCAGAAGCCGGTGGCAGTGAAGGTCGCTTCGGTGGAACTTCCTCTTCCCCACTGAGCAAAGACACGTCTAAAAGACGTCTTTTAGATGTCTTTTTTGACTTTTTCGGACGTCCATAGACATCCAATTAGGAGCCAGAGTGAATGTTTTTTTTAACGTTCAGATATTGGACCCGTTTTGCACGTCCACAGACGTCTTAGAGGGGTCCAAGCCAGACGTTTGAATATTGAGGGGTCCAGCAGACGTACAAATGGGGTTCTGGACCAACGGACGTTATTAAGACATGATCTGAACGTCTCCCTGACGTTGCGTGTTTGCTGGGTCAGAAGCCGGTGGCAATGAGGGTCGCTTCGGTGGAGCTTCAGCTTGTATGCTCACGTTAGCATTACACTCACGAGATGTTGAAGCTGTGGCCGTTTCTCCTTCTTCATCCCCAGGGCCCGCACACATCTCCCCACGATCCTCCACTCTGTCTTTGGACAAGGCCTGGTCCAAACTTTCATTCTCTTCCAGACGTGGCTTTTTAAGAAAGCGGGTCAATGTTAGCTGTTTAGCCATCATAGCGCGCGCACTGAACAACTGCCCGCCGGCGCCAATCAGGTAACGTTAACTTACGCAGTACGAAAAAGACGGTTGACGCAATGTAAACGTAAGAGAGGAAGTTGAATATTATTAGTATTAATACATACTTTTAATCATTTCCAAGACAAAACTATTCACATTCAAGGTAGTTAGTGAAAATTAAACTTTAAAAATATTTTATTTTTTATTTTATTATAAAAGAAATATGTATTTTCATGAATCTGACTGGGTGGGCCAGCTGTCAATCTGGGCGGGCCTAGGCCCACCCAGGCCCACCCATAGATCCGCGCCTGCTCCCCAGTAGAAATAGAAGGTCCGCACCCGTGACATTCACTTGTGTGTTAGAAGTGAGAAATGAGCCGTAGTTGATTTGGTATGGAGATATAGAGTATCTTATCAGTACTAATCAGTTACTTGTTCTAGTCCTAGTTACGCAGCTAGACATTTAAGGTTCCCAAACTGGCAAATTAACTATCCGTAGTCTCAGTCTATCCAGTGTCATCCTCACCCACTTATCCCATCTGATCCTGGATGACTGTCTGTGTCCATGATGTAGGCAGATGCTAATGATGTCCCACTTCTCTGCAATAAGGTTGACCCATTAGTCTGTAAGTATGAGGCATAGCATAAGGCATAGATGGGTATGAGGCATACTCAACAATATCTTGTGAGATTGGTTCATGGTCCCTGGTGCTGATATTCAAACCAGTCCATCCCTGCCCCCGCTCGCTGAAACCAGGGGTCAGCGGCGATGTCGGTGACCCACCCGACCCGTCATGAAACACAGACGAAGGAGTCTAATGCGTGTGCGAGTCAGAGGAACCCCACGAGATGCCAGAGCTGTCTGTCCTCATGGCTCCACCAGACCTGTGGAATTGCACAAGGGACAAAGCTGGGACCAGTCATCTTCCTGGCTGTTATTGACAGTGCCTTGCGCTCCCATGCAGCCAGGTGGAAGTATGTGGACGACATGACCATTGCAGAACAGCGCCACCTCACCCATCCCTCCTCCTTGCAACCTGTCATGGACGAGCTGTTCTCCTGGGTCTCTAATCAGGCCATGCAGCTAAATCCCAGCAAATGTAAAGCCGTTCACATCAAGTACTCCCGTCTCCCGCCATCCCTCAGCCCCCCTGGTTCTGAATGGTCACCATCTAGAAGTGATACCCTCAGTTAAGATTCTTGGCCTATGGGTCCAAGGAGACTTGATGTGGGACCAGCAGGTGAAACAAGTGCTCTCCTCTGCCAACTGGAGGCTACACATCCTCTGCAGACTTAAGCGTTTGGGTGTAAGCCGAGTGGATCTGGTGACCATCTTCAAAACATGCATCCGACCCTCCATTGAGTACTGTGCTCCAGTGTGGCACTCCTTCCTAACACTCCTCCAGTCAAACCATCTGGAGAACATCCAAAAAAGAGCCCTCTGCATCATCTGTGGCCGAGAGTACAACCACTACCAGCCCGGCCTCATCATCCTTGGCATCTGCCGGTACTCAGAGCGAAGGGAAGACCTGTGTCGGGAGTTACGCTCAACACGTCCAAAACTCCCACTTGAGAGAGCCCCCCCCCTAACATGTCTGTTTCTTGGCGTTGCACTAGGCAGGCCAGTCGGCTCCAGACCAGCATAACAAGAACTGAGCACTACAGGAACTCTACCATCCCCTATCTGATCAGACTGCTTAATGAAAATGTATAACTTGATACCCCTCCTTTTAAATTGTTTAGCTTAATTGTTGAGTACTGTATTTTCTACTGTTTATTTGTATTGTATTTTAAAATTGTAATAGAACATAAAATTAATCCTGAGTAAACATGATGAAAGTTGTCCTAAAACTCACGCTCTCAAACTCTCAAAAAGTCAAAGTGCAAGAGAAGCAGAATATAAATACAATAGAGGAAGGATACCTCTTTAAGAGGTGAGTTTTAAGCCTGTGGCGAATGATGGGCAGCAACTCTGCTGTCCTGACGTCAGTGGGCAGTTCATTCCACGGAGCCGTGATCGGGTAGGCTTCAGATTGCAATTCATTTCACAGGAGAGCATATTGAGACTGGTAAAATCATTACACCCTGTGCTTCCCATCTGGGAAAAGTGCATTCATCATATTTTGTCCAACATTTCACTGGCCCTGTTGACTTCCATTGAAGCCGAGTGCACGAGTGAGTGCCTGCAGAACAAGTAGCTAGCTGAATACTGAGGCGATCAGGGAAATTATAGTCACTGCATGTTAGGTTCATGTAAGACAGACTGAGAATAGGCCCTACAGTCCAAAGCAGTGAACCTATTCTTTAAGCTGATGTTTTTTGTGTGTATTAAACTAAAACATGGCGTTGTTGTTGTTCAATCACATTGTTGTTGTTCAATCACAATCCATTACAGCAGTCATTCTCAACCAGTGGACTGCGGCCCATCGGTGGTCAGCAGAGCGCCATCCAGTGGTCCGCAGAGGCAGTGTAGCCTACTGCTGAATGGTTAGAATAAAATAAAATTTGGTAATTTACAAAGCTAGTTTTTTTTTTTTAAATCTAAATGTACTCAAGAATGTACATATACATACAAAACGTCAATTTAAAATGCATAATTTCAATGACCAGTTACGTTTGAATATCACCATGTCAATCACATCCATTGGTGTTGAGACACATGTTTTCAGCTAATGTAGCTAGCGAACATTCCCTCAGATGCAAACTTCAGTCATGTTATGTTTTTTTCTCATGTGTTTGGGAAGGTGGTCATTGGAATTTTCTCAACAATCAAAAGTGGACCTTAAGTTACAAAAGGTTGAGAACTCCTGCATTACAGTAAAAGTGACTATTGACTAAATCACTTAAGTCATGAAAGAAATGCAATTATTCAGCATATTTCCTGTTATTACTAATGTTGTCAGGTGAATAATCATCAGGTGGGGCAACTAGGTAAAATATAAATTTTAACCAATAAATAATAGTTTAAAATGGACAAATAGTTGATAAGTACAGTATGATGTGAATAGCTGTAGTATTGAATGTGTTCATTTGTATATTTTAATAATTATTTTTCTGTTTTTAAATGTAAAATTGGATGCTAAAAACACCAAATACCTGGCCATTAGAATGCAGAGATCTTGAATTGTTATAAATACAAAATACAACCACAAAATATGCATGTGTTAGGTACACTCTAATCATTAAAGTATCCATTAGAGTCTAATGGATACTTTCCAAAGATTTCACTTTTTTTATTTTACAAATATTTGGTTGCGCCACCTGACATTTTTGGGGAAGTGAAGTTAAAAATACAAAAAAAAGATATAATTTAAACACTTTAAAATGTTATGTAACAAATTAAATTTGTTCAAACACATTGTTCCAGATTCAAAAGTATGCAATTTATACATTTTAATACATATTTGAATACACTTTTAATATTTTGATAAAATTAACAAAATTATCAGTTTTTTAATATTGGGTGAATCATTCACACACATTTATAAGGAATACTCAAAGAGTGTGGCTGTTTCTGAACTTAATTTTTTTTCAACAAAAGTAGTCTCATCCAGCCAAAAGTCTCTCCCACAAATGGAAGTGGAAGTTAAAACACGGTCAGGGCCTTCAGTTGCTTTTGTTACCATGTGCTAATAATTACATACCTCTAAGTGCCATGTGGGCTCTGGCTCAAGATGTTAATGATACCAGTGAGGGCAATCAGAGATGAGGAGAACACAGCACTACTAGGGATCTCAGAAGTATGACTTTCTTCACTTCTCAAGTAGGGGTTGTCAAATGAAACCTGGTAATTTAAAAGGCAATTACTTTTGCTGTGTAATTACCTCCTAGCTGTGCTGCGTGTGGTCTCCTGAGAGGACAACTCTTCCCTAATGAAGGGATTACAGAGATCAGGAGGACGGAGGACTGGTAAACAGCCCTGGATGAAAGCGCTCTCCGACGGTGGCCTGGCATTCCTATCTACCTCCCACACCCACACCTACGGCGAAATGATATCCGGCACACATACATATATTTCTGGTACTGACCTCATTCCAGACCTCATATAATCTATAATGTGTGAATTCAATACTAATTCACATTTAATACTGTAAACTCTTTCTTGCGTAAACACCTCTAATTGAGTTAGTGACAGTGAGTTTGTTTACTATGGTCATGGTATGAAAAGCAATGTAAAACATTTAAAGAAATAAAAGAATGAAAGAAATGAAAGCATTCTAAATTAAAACATTCTGCTGCTTGTGTAAGGTCAGCCTGTCTGCTTGTTAACATCGTGAATCACATCTAAAGTGCCCCTCACCCCCTCTCTTTTGCTGTATTATACCTACTCAATGTGCAGACAGAAATAAGAAAGAACCCCCACTAGCCTAATGATTTCTCCCAGCCTCAGTGTATCTCCCCAAAGTTGAATCCCCCAACGGGCACGATGCCTTTAAACTCAGCAGAAAGCCTATTTACCCGCAAATTAAAGCGCTGCATTCGGTGTGGCGCCGGAATCCCGTGCATGCTGAAAAACAGGGCAATTACTTGGAAAGAGAGAGCCCAGGGAATAGGCCTCATCCAGAGACTGGGTGCAGCACATTCAAACTTTGGGGGTTAGGCAGGGGAGAGAGAGAGAGAGATCTGTGTTATGGGAGGAAGGGAGGCAGGGATAGGGGGTGAAGGAAAGGCAGGGGGAAGGTGGGTTGTAAGTGTGTGTAGACCCCCCCAAAAAAAACTTTTGGAGCTGGAGGAAGTGCAGCGGTGAAAGCGAGTGTGGGATTTGAGGAGTGAGGGGAAGGAAAAGCCTTGCAGGTTCATTACATCATGGGTGCATAGAGAGAGACTGTGTATGTGTGCGTGTGTGCGTTCGTGCGTGTCTCAGCGTACAGGCAGCCGGGGATGGCCAGTCTCCAGTGGGGACGCCTTTGTTGTCTTTGTTTTGGGCGTAGACTGGCGGGCTCGTGGGAAGGAGCGGAGAGATGGATTGCAGGAGTGTTCGGGGATGGGGGATGGGGGTGCAGCAGGGAGGAGGCCTGAAGTGGAAACCGTACATCCCCGGTATCACTCTTCTTTCCCCCAAGCCAACGTTGCACCTTAAAGGAAGCCTCCCTTAGAACAGGATGCACAAAAACCTGCTTCCTACTGTATGTGCATCCCCTTTGGGAGCGTCTGCCTGTAGGGATATCTCCGAGACAGAGTCGCTGACAGGGACTCCGGTCTCCGAGGGAACGGCGGAACGCACTGTGTCGGGTGGTGGGAAGTTGACGCGGCATGCGTTTGATAAAGTTACCGCGGGCGCGTTCCTACGGATGCGTCTAATTCACATCAACGGTCAGAAGATTCAGCGATACGTGTGTGCGGGTGCATGTTTAGGCCTTTACTGGCTTTTTATTTTTTACTGGCTATAGGCTGATGATGTTCTTTAAGCTGAAGGGTTCCCAGAGCTCTCTGGCCTGACTGATTCTTATCAGACCACTTCTCTGTTTTAATGATGTTAAAATGTACAAGAACCAAACATGATTAACATATATTTCTGACAATAACCGCCACAGACCTTACGACTGTGAGATCGTATAGGCTCAACACCATACCGTCACTCGCATCCTTCAGTGATATTTCTTCCAGGGCCATTGTTGTCTTGACTTTTGAAATCAACCACCGTGAAAAAAGAGAGGGAGAGCAAGAGCGAACGCCTTTGCGCTTGCATCACTGGCCTTCCCCTCACTCCAGCTGCTTTCACCCTGACTGAAATTACATATCTTGTAACCCAACCGACCCCCATTCAGATAGCTTTTGAATGTAATAAATTGCCTTCCGAATTGCCGCCTCATAAATGGCTCTTAAATCGAGATCAGGAGTGGTCTGATGATGTTTTAATTGTAACGTGCAGAATGTATTAGCCGTGACCTACAGGCTTTGGGTGCCAGCTCCCATTCAATATGCATGTGTGTTCAGACACCTTGGGGTTTAGAAAGGTTAATTGACCTCTGGTGGTAGACCTTTCCTTTGCACTTAACTTGGTCTATGTCCTGATAGTGCCATTAACCCACGCCCTAGCCTCTTAACCCCCTCCATCATTACCCACGTAAAACCCATTAAAACTTGCTATTGATTTTTTTCCCCTTCACCAACTTCTACTTTTTTTCTTTTTTTTTCAAAAGCTCGTTAGCATTTTTCATATTCCAGAGACGTGAACGTGGTCCCTGATGAAGATGAACTGCAAAGCAAATAGCTTTTGAAACAATGTTTTTAGCAGCAGTGAAATATATAGGCATACTGTATATTGAGGTGTAACTGTGACCACTATTATATAGTAAATTAGTGTCTTGGTTGTCATATCAAGCGAATTCCATGGCTGCAGTCAAGATCAGTATACACAGTCATACCGTGTATGACTTTCAATTAGTGATTTAGAAACAAGTCTGCTACAGACTCTTCAACATATTCTGACATGTTTATGAAATGGATGCCCTCCACTGCTCCCGATGTGGTTGAAAACAGACTTGTTCCCAATGCTGCCCGACCTCTGACCTCTGAGGACAAAGTAATAGGAGCTGCATGATGATGCTGATAACACCCTTACTTTCTGTATCTTCAATGGGAAAACTGCTCAGAGATATTAGATGTTAGCATCGTCCATTCCCATGCACAGAAATCAGATCTGAGCCTTCTCTCTCTCCCTCCCCCCCTCTCGCTCTCTCCATCTCTCTCTTTCCCTCCCTCCCTCCCTTTCTCTCTCTCCCTCCCCCTCTCTCTCTCTCTCTCCATCTCTCTCTCTGCCTCTTTCCATCTGAGACAATGGAGCACAATTAGCGGGGGACTGTGCGCTGTTTGCTGTTTGTTTGGTAACCACGGCAACAGCATTGATTAACACTTCAACAGTCGCCAAATTAATGAAGTAAAAGCTCCCATAAACAGCTACTTAGTGCAGCAGTGCATCAGTGTTGATGTGCAGGTGTTAAAGCGAGAGTATTCAGCCTGTTGTAAACAGTGTTTGCGGGTGTGTGTTTGTGTAAGGGGGGGAGGGGGGGGGCAGCGGGGACGTGAGTGGGCGGTGTAGACTACCCCCTGACCTGTAGGGAGGCGTTAATATCTAAAAAGCAAACCTTTAATTTGACGGCTTTTTAGAGCCTGTTCGTTTAGCCCGACTAGTCTGACCGAATCTACTGTACAGGAGAGATTTGTGTAGCAACCAGTTATTAATTATGGGATGTCCTCACTCAGGCTTCACACACGGTCTTCTTTCGCTTGTCTTTTGTCATCTGCTGTTAGGCTAATCACAAGCTCCCTTAAGGAAAGACAAGTTAACACGTTTTTATTTATTTATTTTTACCAATAATTGGTAAAATATTTGATTTACAATGGATCTGCTGCCAAGTTACCTTGAAGGGGGTGTTAGTTCATAACTAGCAGAGAGGGCCGTAGACAAGCTCAAAGGCGTTAAACCTCCCACGGTCCCACCTCCACCACCAGGGGAGCGGAGCGCACACCTGGCCCACCCTCTCTTCACGTGTAACAGTGGCATTAAAACCAGAGCCCTGTGCACATAGCTACCGGTAATCGCCATTGATGTGGAGCTTAGCGCAGAGCACCGGAGGCAACACCTACGAGAGAGACATTACCTCACATTAGAGCGCCCGCGACCGGGGGCAGCTGATCAAAGGGAATCCCTAATTTATTGGGCTCTTTCTGACGTGAAATCCGAAAAGTAGCAAGGATTTAATTACGGGTGAGGGATTAGCAAACAGGAAAATAAAGGTGGCCTCTCGTAAGACGTTCAGAGGGGCTCCGTGGTCTGCCTATTGTTGAGGAAACGGTTATTAGGAAGGAGTGGATCAAGACACCTGTCTGGGGAGTCGGGCTCTGTGGAGGCGGTGACCTGCGGTCCTCTAGAAGAGCTACAGGAGATGGAAACCACACGATGGAAGCAAAGAACTTTGGTTACTTTACATTACACCTGTTGGCTTCATCACAATGATGCTGCACTACAGCAAAACACCCCATCCCTTGATAGTGCCTCTAAATAGTTAAGATTGCTGTCCCTCTTTTCGATACCAAGCCGGTGCTACAGTAGCCTATAGCTGGTCTCTGAAGCAGCGTCGCTCCCCACCTCACCCTTTAGTACCTCATTTAGTAGAGTTAATTCTAGGCACATGCGGCCTGAAATGACATGACAGGTGGGTTGCGCCGCAAGACAGCAAGTGCGCACAGCAAGGTTGACTCTCATTAGGCCTGCAGTCCCACTGTCAGGTTCACAGTGCCCCTCCCCCCCCATACGTTCATCTGCACCTGCAGCTGTTAGTGGCCAGGAGAGGCAGGGGGGGGGCAAAGAGAGATGAAGACAGAGACCAGGGCCCTGAATTTGCTGGTGCAAAATTCTAAAAAATAAAATACCGTAATAAACACAATGCACCTCAAATAAAAGTTGGAAATATCTGTGATACCATTTGATTGTTGTTCACATAAATCATATCAATGACTATCACCTGATCAGGGAAATCGTGTTTTCAGGATCATTATCATACTTCCAAAGCACAGTATTCTGCATATTACGGTAAACTTTATTTCCAAGGCACAGTATACTGAGCATTACGGTAAACTTTGATTTGACCTCTTTAGCTCCAGCTCATCTAGGGAAGGGGAGGGGGGTGTGTGTCCAAGAAAGGTGGTGGGGGGGGTGGACTAATTATTTTGAAGGGTATTAAGTCATCAGATTTACTTTTATCTTGATTGCATTGTGGAAGTCGTGCATAATTAATGGGGGAAGCTTATTAGGAAAAGATGATTAGGCAAATTACACAGGTGTCGGATGCATTTTTCATGATGAATTTTGCCGGGACAATCCTGCATTTCCATCTGTTCTGCTCCTATCAGAATGCCACTGCAGGGGAAAATTAACACGACGGAGCAATAAAGGGGAGCGGTAGGGCCAGGCGACACGCGCCGACGCAAAACCTGAATTAGACTGGAGGGTTGATGCTGAAATAAACCTAAACGGGGAACTGTCATTTTTAGAGGCATTTTAATCATCAACAGGCTTACGGTGATAGCGACATAATAAGCTGGGCTGGCTTTTAATGGACAGCGGGATTGCATTTCAGATTACGCCTGGCAGAAGCCCGCTTTGTCCTTGAGTAATGGTCTGAGCTCATTCAGTCCTCTGCATGTGTAGTCCATTACTGCAGGTACGGTATAATTAAAACTCACCTTACATTTAGGGTTTTATGGTTGTGTAGGAGGGGAGGGGGGCCGGTATGAGTCCCTCACATTGTTCATCATGTCTTAAGCATACTCCCCTTATTCCCGCACTATGCACTTTATGGCAATCAATTCTATTAAAGACTTATATTGATACTTGGAGCTGCACTTCAACCATTTTCCCTTTCAAATAAACCCTCCTTAAAAGCAGCATTAAACTGAGAGGTTATGAACCTAGTCATGCGCGTCCCTGTTTTACATTTGCCACATCTGTTGAATAGCTAGGCTCGTTTTTTCATACTTTTCAAATGCTCCGATGCAAATGTAATTTGGCACAATCTGACAAATTAGCCACTTATCAGAGCACTTACAGTAACTCCAATGAATTTGCTTGACTCTAATTTAATCACTGCAAATTCATTTTACTGTAAAAGCAAACTGCTCCATGTCTAATAAGTCTAGCAACCAAGCTGATTTTTGTTGTTGTTACAGCAAGAACAGTTAACGAACTTAATATGGGGAATACATATGATTTCCCTCTGTAAGTAGGCCTATTTCATTTCCGTCTTTCTTGAGGAAAAGAACACAATCCAGAAAAACAACCAATAACAAGTACACCTGTACATCTGTCATCATCAAGTGCATGTCATCATCATATAGAATGCAATTGATGAAGGAAATTTGTCGTCTTCTCGTTGAGTGGTCAGTAAAATCAACCAAATGTCAAGAAGTGGATCATTGGATTCCTCGTGGCCTACAGAATCTAGCTAGCCTTGTTTTGAGCAGTTTGGAGTCAGTAGTAGGAGTAGTTATAAGCACAGAGAATAACCACTATAAATCTATGCAAGCAACAACGCAAGCAGCAGAAAGGTGGTAGGCTCTGGTAAATGTGTGCCGGACGCTCGCTCTAACGTACAGGGGTCAAATTAATACCCCTAGATTTAGCAAAATTCTGTAAATATTCATGAACTTCCCAAAATTCCCAATGGGAAATAACGGGAATAAACTGGACATTTTATAGGAAAAATAAGAAAATGCACGGAGAGGTGCCGGTAACGAGTGAAATATACTGGATAAAGAAATGAAACAGCACACTCAAGCTCTCGATGCTGGGTGATTTAATCAAACAGACAACGATTCGCAATGATTCGATTTAGCAAGACTTTGCAACCTGCTCACCCGGCAGACGTCAGAATTCGAGTCCATCGCCTCCAAACGTCATATATAGACGGCATCATACAGTTATAAACGTCAGCAGACCACGTGGGATAGGCCTAAGTTTTTGATAGGTTGTTGTCAGAGTTTTGTGATTGGTTGATTGAAACACGTGATGGAAGAGGGGTATAAATTTGCGAACGCTTATGGGGGTGGGTTGGGTAGCTCAAACAACTTTGGTGAGACAACACCAAGTGCAAAACTAGCAAACAACAACATCGTTTTACAAGCAACTAGCAAACATTCTTACTGTCATTATTATTAGCTAGCATTAGCTACTGTTCTTATAGCTCGTGTTCTAACGTGGACACAGGGATCAGGCAAATTTACGAAACTGGACCCAGGAGTGGAGCTACTCGGACGGCGCTTAGTGGGCGCGCTCCGCATATCGCAATACGCGTGGAGGCGCTCAATGCTCGCTGCCCGAGCGCCTCCACGCATATACGTTATTTGCATCATTTTATGATGCCGTTTGGAACCTGGTCTCACCCGGCAGACGTCAGAATTCGACGTATGATGCCGTCTATATATGACGTTTGGAGGCGATGGACAAACGTCGAATTCTGACGTCTGCCGGGTGAGACCAGGTTGGACTTTGACAAGACTTTGACAAAGGCCACTAGGCCAAAACGTTATCTGTTTGATTAAATCACCCAGCATCGAGAGCTTGAGTGTGCAGTTTTATTTATTTATCTATTTAGGGGAATTAACAGGAATACATTCTGTTTTCCAGTTTATTCCCGTTAATTCCCATTCATTCCAATAAATTCCTGTTAATTCACCTGGCAAGTTTGTGAATATTCCCAGAATTTTGCAACACTACCTCGATTTCATCAGGTGGAGGACAATCAAACATCATCTGGCTACTGCATTATTAAAAGGAGAGCTCCTTCTTCTTCCTCCTCTCCTTCTAGGTTCAGTGTGACCAGCGGGTCTCTCCTCCTCCTCCTCTTTCCTCTCTTCCTTCTCCTCTCTTTATTGGTTTTCCCCGCGGAGTACTTCAAGGGTGGCTCAGATCATTAGGCCCCTCATATGGTTTGGTTTTCACCTCTCCCCACCTGTGAACCTCCCTCATCACTTCCACCCTTCTCCTTCCCCTCCACGGGCCAATCAGAAATGCTCTTTGTGCCTCTTTTCTGCTCCTTCGCTCTCTTGACTCTGGAACAGCAGGCGAGCCGAGGTGCTCGTTTGTGAGGCCTTCGCGCGCAAGTCACGACTCAACGTTCCAATATTTAGTCTGGCTAGTGTTCCATTTATGAGTATATACTGTATGTACTCTCAATAAGTATACTGCTGTTTGTTTGTGTGTGCGTGCGTGTGTGTGCGCGCGTGTGTACGTACGTAGGTGTGCTTAATCAAGCGTGTTCACTGTAGAGCGTCCGGAGAAGAAAGTGACAAACTGTCAGGGCTCCTGCGCGCGGCAGGTGGCCTGGCGGCCGCCGAGGGTTTCCCTCCGAGTCACGTCGGATGAAGCCGCAGCGAGGCGACGACGCGGCTGACAGATAGAGAGAAAGTTTGAAGGACGCCTGAATGGACAGACGTGTGACCTGAGATGAGAAATTGGATTTGGCTCCTGTCTCTCGGCGCAGGCAGAGGGTGGCGGCGAGCTCGGTAAACACCCACCCTCAGCCCCCCCCCCCCCACCCCCCCACCATCTTCAACGCCAGTTCCATTTCATTTTCCGTAAAGCATGAAATTAAAGCTATTTATAACCCGAGTGATAATTACATTATACTTATTCCATCACGATTAGCTTTCTGGTTTTTATGATACAATGTCACAGTTTTAATTAAAGCGTCTCCTGCTCAGCCAGCAGCCCGCTTGGCCCCTTCAGCGTTGTTTGTCCACTGCTGACGTCCTCTGCCCGCTCCCTGGACCACCCCGTCCACCTGATGTCACCCGCTCAAGTCCTCCAATTGGCGGTGGAGCGCCCTCATCATAGAGAGATGACATAATTCATGGGGATCATTTCAGACGGATGTCATCACGCCTGATTGCTGGTTTAAAGGGGGGGGGGGCGTTTTGAAAGTATGACACCAACGTGCTGCATGTGCTCTTTAAGACGTCTAGGCTGACTGTTTTAATGGCTAATTTGCACTGGAGCAGGAATCTGCTACAAGCGGAAAGTCGTGTTTCACCTTGAAGGAACTATGATTGAATTATGAAGCTCAAAGACACCCCCCCCCCCCCACACACACACCCTTAAAAGGAATGTTGAGATCTAATGCTAGAAGTGATACTTTTGAGAAAGAAAAAGAAGAAGAAAATGTACCCCTTACTGTAGGTAGGGAATTTTACACAGAGATCTAACTTATGGCAAAGAAAGAGGAAGGCAATACACCCTGAATTATTTAAAGGTGATATACACTCAATAATAAATATCTGATAAATAAAATATACAAGCTTGTCTTGATTAAGGTGTGTGTATTCCCTTCCCCTGACGCCCAACAGGCCTTTGATTCGCAGATCTGTGCGTGTGCAGTCCGTCTTCCTCTCTGTATTCAACATTTCCACTTTGTGTAGCACACTTGAAAAGGCAGCAGCTCCTGGCTAGAGGGATGTTGTACAGGAACGCACCGAAGGAGCATCTCGCCCATGGCGTTGGCTCAGGGCATTGTTAGAGGCAGGGGCCACCCTGGATGCTCATCCATGTTTTATCTGGGAGAGACTACCCGTCTAAACGCGTCCCATCCCAGCCAGCTCTCGGTACAGCCACCGGAGACGCCGGTGGAACACCGTGGAAAACCAGAAATGGCCTTATGGATTGTAATACCTTGTGGATGTTAGTGCACACTCTCTTTTTTTCTCTTATTTTTAAATCATGCAAAATACTTCTAATTATATCTTCCCCATTGGTATTTTTTGTGTGTCACTCCTGACTGCAATGGAGGTTTTGTGGAATTGAGTCTGACTGTGTGAACTCAGATGTGACTGAACTCTGTATGCGGGTCCTGTCCAATAGTAGCGGCACGCTCTGTTATCTAACCATTGACATGGGAATGATGCAGGACACTATGGTCATCAATGCACCGGCATGCCAAAATATAAATGGACAGACTGTGCACAGTAATTCCATAAAGACAAAAACGCATACATAGTTCATGAGATTCCTTTCAAGTTCCTTACCGGCGGGGTGCACAAGGTTAGTGACGTGCTTTAAAGGACATGATTGACAGCTGACAAGCTGGGGAGGATGGATGGCTTTTGTTTTCTGTTTCTTTTTAATCTGACAGCTGCCCAGGCGACCAAAGCTGTGCAGGTCTCTCATCTGAGAGGAGATGAGAGGAGAGGAGATGAGAGGAGTGGAGAGGTGAGGAAGAAGAGAGAAGAGATGCGGATTTGGAGCCAGTCTCCCTGTTGATTCGTCAATATCCATCGTGATGGGAGTACGAGGAAGTTGATGAATAGCCCGTGGCTAGCCTGACTTTTCTCTGTGGGCTTCATGTCCATGGTTAGTGACAGGGAGAGAGGCAGCTGGCCTCTGGGAGTCATCCGAGGATGTGCTACAGTATAATAATAATGTCAACGTGAACACGGACTCTTGTGTCCTCTCTCAACCCTGTTGGTCACGATGGGGGGCAAAGGCTTTGACTCTCATTGTCTTGTTATGTCACGACACCGATCACAGGTCAAGCTACTGTGGTGAAACACAATGACTTCATAGGTCAAGGTTGACGAGACGATTGATATTCGAGCAGTGCATCACTCACTCGGACCACCTTCAGTACTGTAGTTGGACGTTAGACTGGAAACGTGTGTTAGACGTGGATATTTGCATTATGCTGCTGTTTAAGTAGTACTAAACCCTGCTCGGTTTTCAAGTATCCCTACATAATTTGGCTTCTCATATCCATGAATGCTATCAAACTATGAATTCAGCCACGCGGGCTGTTTTGGTGCAGTATCGGCTTTGTATCCTTATGTTCCACGCAGTTGCACTTTGCTCTCGCCAAACCTCCCCCCTTGGCTCGGCCCCGCCGGTTCCCGGCCCGCCTGGTCATATATATGCAGGTCAGAGAGCAGCGTCTCACCACCAACCCTGGAGACAGCAGAATAAAGGGTATCGTAAAGCGTAAACAACGCGCGTGGCCTTTAAAATGATGTTGGGGGTGGGTGGTTGGGGGTGAAACGGACAGCGTTCCTCAAGGCCAGGACACTAAAGGTTGCACCTCTCTTGCTTGGCAGACACCCTCATAGTTCTGACAGTCCCTCAACGGGCCACTCTCCCGCTGGCGGAGCCGGAGACCATTGAAGGTTGGCGCGCGTGGCGCTCTTGACCTTTTCTCATTGGCACACACGCATGTCTGTATGTGTGAGTGTGTGTGTGGTGACGGGTGGCTTTGGGTCTGGTCTTAGTTTGAGGTGGTGAGCAGTCGGCTGAGGTGAGGCCTTACATGTTAGAGATGCTGACCTTCTCGGGCTTAGATACGCGGTAGATGCTGGAGATCTGGTCTATGACTTAAAGGCCCTGTTGGCCTTTTGGACGATGCAACTTAAACATCTTGATCATGTGAAGGTATGGAAAAGAAGGTATTAAATAAGATGCAAGATCAACTGTATGTTTGTACTGCATGCTGAAATGTATTCTGGGGTACGGCCTACTTTCCATAGGTTGAAAATACAGACACCCCAGTGTTGGATTAGGACTAGGATTATTCCCTTTGTTTATGCTAATCTGGTCCTGCTGTCACACTAACCCCAACGGTGCGACAGACACCTCCACATCCCTCGTCACACACACACACACACACACACACACACACACACACACACACACACACTTACACCGCTTGTTAGCAGCTTGGGGTGGGATGTCTTCGTGCCTAGGGTTACTTTGCAGTCAGCTTCCCTCGTGATTCTGCCTTTCTTTTTACCTGGCGGTAAATACTGTGAAGCCAGCGCTGCATACAATCACCGGAGCAGCTCAATCGGAGAGCTGCCAAGCCTGGCTGTTTTTAAAGGCGCTCTCCTGTGCGTTCCTTAATGAACACCTCGCCACCTCTCCACCGCGACGGCCCCTCTCCCCATTGTGCCGTCTGCCACCGCGCCTTTCATCCAGGCGCCCGCGCTCCCGGGGAGACAACGGAGCAATTCACCAGGGTGAGAGCAGGTAATCTTTACGGAGGGGCCAGGGAGAAACAGTGAGGGGAGTTTGCATGGTAGTAAGAGGACTCTGAACTCCTAATCCCATTGAGTTCAATCAAAAAAAACGAGCAAAGTGGGACTTTTCGAGAACCAAGGCAGGAAAGAGGAGCCTGCCAGAGGAAATGGTGGACTTTTTTTTAGCGTGGCACCTGTAGAAATTGACGCAGGCCGGCGCAGGCCTGAGTAACTCCAGAGGCATTTGAACCTCAAATCAAATCAAACCAAACTTTATTTGTATAGTGCAGTTCATACACAGAGGCTCTTGGGTGCCTTGGTTCAACCTGGGTGAACCAAGGCTCACACAGAGAGGGGGTGCGGGAAGGGGGGGGGTTAATCATCCCTCTCCCTTTTAGTACTGATGCAAGGGAACAGTATGTCACCCTGGCTCAAATTTAATACTCAAGTATTACACAGCGATTTAGTCAACACAGCCATAAAACTGCGATGATAGTCTCAGGGCAACACGTTTTCTAATTTCGACTGAAATGTCTCAATGTGACCGATGATATACAGTAAATAATCGGATATGACAAGTTTTGTTGACAAGCCAAAAGCCAGAAATGTCCTGTAGACAGAATGATTCATGAATACTTTGCGATATTTCCTGAAAACTGGTCATTGCAGACAGAAAACTATTCATCAACTCTACTGAGAGCAATGTGCTTACTGCAGTACCACACCGCCTTATAATGTTATCTGAGATACTCATATTCGGACGTCCTCAGTTTTCCCAGAGCTCCAAGAAATCCAAATCCGGTTATGGATTTAGTGTTAACTGAAATGGGATGCTACCAGGATATTTGAATATGGGACCTGGCCTTCTGTCACATGAAGCATTCCCATAAGGAGAGTGGTCAATACCTAATCATGGTGCACGGCCACACTGTACGTCCAGAACACAGGCTATCGACTGGGGGGCGTGGAGCAGGGCCGGGGCAGACGGATATAATGAGAGATCACAGTGCACGACGGCATCAGTTTTGTCTTTGATATGGAAGACAGTATGACCCCGGAATCAATAGGGAAGCAAAAGACTGATCGAAGCATCTTTTTAGTCATAACTTACACAGCATTTTTCTCTTGTCTCCCATATGGAATCCTAGTTGAAGTTTATTTTCGGATTTATATCAGTCGCATGCATCATTAATTACATCTAATCTCAAAAGACAGACCCTGTCATTGATTACTTAAATTAATGCTGATCTCCATTGATTATGTTAATTCGTTCTTAACATTATATTTCTCTGAATACCAACTAAACAGATAATATAAGTTCATTTAATTAAGTTAATTTTAGATAGCAAGAAGAAAAGCTTGGTTCAAGAACAACACCTTCCCAGTTGCTATGTGAGCTAGAAACCGGCCTACCTCATGGACACAGACATAGTCATCCATGATCAGATGGGATAAGTAGATGAGGATGATACTGCTAGACTGCTAGACAACAGATAGTATACTAGATTTCCTGTTTGGGAGCCTTTAAATGTCTAGCTGAGTACATAGGACTGGAATGAGGAACTGATTAGCACTGATAAGTAGGGTTGCAAAGGGGCGGAAAAGTTCCGGTAAAGTTCCGGAAACTTTCCGGAAATTTACCATGGGAAGTTAAGCTCTGGAATTTGAAATGTTTACATTTAAAAATTTTATTTTATATACTTATTTTTGGATTTTATCCCATTTTCATCCAATTTGGTAGCCAATTGACCCTGACATAGTGTCCAGTTACCCCCTACTAACTGTTGAGGATTCATCACAAAACCCAGACGGTCGGCACTGTGAAAGGGAGGGACAACCCCTTGACTATCTCAGCTTGCAAACGTAGGTCCAACACTAGACAGGGTTGCTGTTGTGTGAAAAACTCTCTAGCCGAGATTAAACTAACCACCCTCAGGGAGCGGAGGCCCAATAGGCCACTCCCTCTGGGGTCCGACCATACTTGGCTCTGACGAGACCACTGGTTTCTAGTGGGCAGCTGCACCGGAACACAATGCATGACCGCTACACCACTGCAGACCCCTATAACAGGGAACGTAAATGTAGCCTAGTTGGAGAAAAACTGCAATTCTAGATCTTGCAGCATGATCTTGATTAAAACAACCTGATTTAATACAAATTCAGTAGAATTTCAACCCTGTACTGTGCATTCATCCATCACATGTGCAGTGCATTCTTCCATCACATGCACAGCTAATTCCTAGCATCCTTCACACTAAGAGGGCCGTAGAATCCATTTAAGTCCTACTCTCAAATAGATTTAGCAAAAATTGTCTTTTTTTAATTTGTTTTAGAAATGTTTGCTTGCATGTGTGCTTATGACAAAACAATATGTTTACATTTATGTCTGCGTATGACTAGTTAAATACAGTTGGTATAAATAACCCCAAAATTCCCAGTTTATTCCCTTTAATTCCCATAAATTCCTGTTAATTCCCTTAAATTCCCGTTAATTCCCATGGAAAGTTTCCAACTTTGAATATTCCCGGAATTTTGCAACCCTACTGGTAAGATACAGTAAGGACAAGCGATTACAAGAATTCCAGCGTACCTGTGTACCTGTACTGCAAATAAACTTTCTGTCCTATTCTAAACACGTGAAATGTTCCTTCCAGGAGATGAGGTGATGGGGAGGGGACGGTGTGCGTACAGCAAGGTTACAACGCCACCGTCGATTGAAACACAGTGGGGCCAGGGGCACAGCTAGTATTGATAGTATGGGAAATCTGATCACATTCAGTCTGCCTTCTTCACTTGGGAGAGAGAGGGAGGCTAAGGGATCCCGCCTCTCCGACTGTCTCTGTGTACACCCCCGTCTCTGCCGTCTGCAGCCCTGTAATCGCTGTACAAGGGGACAGACAGGCCTCCGGTGTCGCGGCCGCTTGGCTGCCATTCCAGGCCCTATCGACGGAGGCTTCGGGGCACCCTAGCACTTTCTCATCTGGAGCTGGAGTCAGGCGGTCTGTCTGTGTCGGATCCAGAACGAGACGCCCTGAATTCAATCTGAGGCGGAGGAGGGGAGGATGGACGAGTGTGTGTTTGTGTATGTGTGTGTGTGTGTGTGTGTGTGTGTGTGTGTGTTTGTGTGTGTGTGTGTCTGTGTGTGGTTGCTTAGAGCTGCCCCTTGGTGGTATATCATATCAACCACTTGATAATGCCCCCCCCCCCCCCCCTGCTTGTTCTGAGGGATCGGAGAGTGGCACCAGACTGATCAATGATGCTCATGAATTGGGGCTGAGTGGCGTTGGGCAGCAGACGCATGGTTCCACTTGTCTGTTCGCAATTAAAGGGAGGAATAGATTGGCGATACGCCAGGGCGGTAAGACGAACCCGCCTGGCTGTTCTTGGCTCCCACTGGTGTCGTTTGTCTGATACGTTGGGAGTGTGAAAAGTCGCGGTTCTACTTCAGGGAAGGAGCCATGAGAAAGAACACACACACACACACACACACACACACTGTATAAGCTGTAATACCTTTTTTATTTTCCTAAATTGGATTTTTGTTTTGACTGAGACATTACCTCATTTATACCAGATCTCATTTCATTTCGGCCGAAATTTGGGTGGGATGGAACAGGCCTTAAAAACAAACGCTCAATACTTCAATAACCTTATACTGTACAGTAGGACCCTTGGTGGACTACACACACACACATTTTAGCATACCAACTTTAACCGCGGCTGCACTAAGGCCACACTAATGAGGCCCAATTTGACTCAATTAGGCGTTTGTGCTGATGGTTATCGAGTGTTTGTCGTCAGGGTTGTTGGTCATCCCGGCGGGGACGCCTCAGGCCACAGTGTGGATAATTAGGGTTCATGTGCGCGAGGCTTGACCAGCCTCGGTTTGGGCACAGGAGAGCTGGCTGGAGCGCCTCCCTTTTGATGTGTGGCTGAGCCCCCCCCCCCCCCCCCCCTCTCTCTCCCCGGTATCCTCCTGAATGTCAACCAATCGGGGCGGTGTAAGGGCCTGACATCGTGTCTGCGGGTTATCATTATATGTGTGTGTTTTTTCCCCCCTCTCCCTCACCTGATCGATTGGCTCTGGTCCGCAGTGGTGCTTCTGGGGGTAACTGTCACTGCTAGTTAGGGATTGACCAGTGGGTATCATTAGGAGGGAGAGGGAGCCTGCTTGGGGGAGGCTTTGTTGTGGGGAGGGGCAGTGAAGGAGCCAAGCCTTTCTCTTTTAGCCTCCTGGACTTAGCTGACCTTTCACTTAGGGAGCAGCTGGAGTGGAGAGATATTTAATTGAATGGAGTCTTCAGATGTATTTTGGAGAGAGCCAGGCGAGAGAGCACAGGAGATACCGCTGGCTCAAGACGAGGGAGGGGAGGATACAGAGAGAGAGAGGGAGGGAGAGAGACGGGGGGGAGAGGGAAGGTGGAGAGAGTTTGCTTGACCTTCAAAGCCTAATTGATAGGCTTTTCATAGACCTTGTTTGAGATGTGCGTGGTCCCTGTTGTTCAGCAGACCCTTACAACTCCTGCAGAAGTACAAAGTCAACCGCAGGTAGGGAGCCCCCAGTGGCCCGGCGCAATCAATAGCAGCAGCTCGGCTAACGAGAGCTGCAGTCACTCTCCTGCTTTCACCGGCCCCATTAGCAGGCTGCGGCCGGGCCTAATTTCAAAGCCCGCGTGCTCATTAATGTGGAGAAATACAGGGCAGCCAGCAACATTAGGAAACAGCCTGGAGAATAACTGACGCTTGAATTTGTGCGAAAGGAAATCAGAATAAGCCCGCGCTATGGCGCTTGATTGATTTAGGAGAGAAACCGAGTTAACGAACGGGGGGATGCATCAAAACAGAACCAGCCTCGCAGGCTCGTTCTCCCTCCTCTGCCTCTCTCTCTCTCTCTCTCTCTCCCTCCCTCCCTCCCTCCCTCCCTCCCTCCCTCCCTCCCTCCCTCCCTCCCTCCCTCCCTCCCTCGTCTCAAGTCTTCGCTATCTCCTCTCTCCTGTCTCCTCACTCTGTTTATTTGAGCTCGCTTGAATTGTGATCAAATGAGGCTATGCGCAAAAACACACACGCACACACAAAATGACGGGTTAAGAAAGAGATTAATGACAATTCAATTTCCCGGGCCTCACAAAGCACACAGGTACAGGCTGAGGCTTAGTGTCTGCCCGGAGCCCTGCTGGTGACAGGGGAGGTCTGCGAGCAGAGGAAGCCCCGGCCTTATTGTCTTTGAGAGCGATTTAATTAGACCCCCCCCTCTCTCTCCGCCACTGCTACCCCCACCCCCCCCCCCCCCTCCGAGGGGGCCGTTGCTCGGGCCGCCCGTCTCTCCACCAAGGCTCCCGGCAGCCTTGGACGCGCAGGAAAAGAAAAAAAAGGATTTCTGAAGGATCATGTACGGAGATCAACAGATAAGCAGCTAATTTTGTGTACTTATGGGAGCAAACGATTCAGCGCGGCCCCCCTATGGAATTCCCCCGGCGGAGAGGATGAAAAAGCAAGGATCGGGCCCCCATCTTAGGCTGTTTCGGCCATTAATGCTGATCTCTGAAATTAAAGATTTATACCACTTGATAGAGCTCACTAGCAGCGGCACACACCGGATAAAGAAGGATGAGAGGAGGGCTTCCTCTCCCCTTCAAGGCTTTCTTTAAAGTATTTGAATGGGAAGGGGGCTAAAAAGGGGGAAACACAATTGCGAGAAACCACTTTTCGGCTAATTGGAATCTCTTGAATACGTTCCCGCTGAATGATGTTTAATTTGGGAAGCGAGTGATCTTCCCGACGCTTTGATAGGAAATGAAGGAGATGGCTCATCAGGAGAGGGGTGATCTGTAACGGACTTCTCATCAGGAGAGGGGTGATCTGTAACAGACTTCTCAAGGATGAATCTGATTGATTCACACATAGAGTGCACTAGAGGTTGGAGCAGAGTGTCCATCTGTTCATTGACTACTTAGACTCTATTTTGTTGTTTGTGTGGTGAACTGTAGACCGGAAAATGCAGTTGAAGACTGTCAGGGAATGAGAGAAAGAGTTTAGTTTATTGTGCTAAGGCTTTTCTCTTACTCTATTTGGACACTGGCTTTTCAAACTGTTATGGTGTTCACCACCTGATACACATATTCCTTCTCGTCTATCTCCTCTGTCCTCGGCTGTGATGGTGGCAACCTACTTTTGAGATGTTCAACAGACTCAGTTTTTCCCCCCCTGAAGGGTTAGCCAATGAGAGTGACATGATTATATTATGCATATCAAACAAATAAGACACTGGGAAAAGAAACCCATCTAAATTACCCATGAAAATATGCTTTGTGTCTAACACACATTGTTTTATTCATATCCCTTTCCAAAGTTCTCTTCAAAAACGAGAGCACGCTCTACCCTGGGACATTTCTTCAGACCCAATGGATCCATGACAAACATGAATCAACACCATCTTATTAACTGTGACCTTGATACTCCATATTTGGTTTGGCCTGCCAATCAAAACCCATACCCCACCCTCGTTCGTTAGTTGCTCAGCTTACTACGCTATGAACCATCCAGACCCCTTAGGTCGTCTGGCACAGGTCTGCTTTCTGTCCCCAGAGTTAAAACACAACATGGAGAAGCAGCGTTCAGTTTTTATGCCCCACATATCTGGAACAAACTTCCAGAAAACTGCAGGTCTGCTGCAACTCTTGGTTCTTTTAAAACAAGCCTGAATACTTTTCTTTTTGCCACTGCTTTCTAAGAGGAGTTATGTTTATCTGTATACTGCACTGTAACTTTTATTCCTGTATTCTATTTGTCCTGCTTTTTGTTTTAAATGTCTATAATGTCTTGCATTTTGTTTTAATGCTTTTAATATCTCATGCAAAGCACCTTTAATTGCGATGTGGCTGAAATGTGCTATATAAATAAACTTGCCTTGCCTTGCCTTACTGTGCGCATGGCGGCAGCCGGGAGTGACTGAGCTGCGTTCGTACGGCAGCGGCCGCATCCTGTCCTGCTGTCATTTCACGATGAAGCGTCGGGCCCTGAGAAGGATCAAAGGTCGGAAGGGCCAATGGGGTTGGAGCGACCCAGGCAAGCGGGCGTCGGCCGAGGAGGTGGGTGGACAGTGGGGGGGGGGGGGTAGCTCAGGGGAGTTCATGAAAACAAAGCAGAGAGAGAGAGAGAGAGAGAGAGAGAGAGAGAGATGACACTATTGTAAGGGGTAATCCTTCAATGTTTAATCAAAGCCCAGTTCTGGCACGTTGTTAGTTTTCAGTGAGCTCTGCTCTCCCTCCCTCTCTCTTTCTTTGCACTTATGCACTTCAGAAAGATCAAAACGGCAGGATAATATGATCTATTGCCAAGTTTGATAATGAGCCTCTAAATGAGTTTGGACCCATAGATGTAGGCTACGTACCTCTGGATAATGAATAAACCATTCACCTAACAACTCTGATGTGATCTCTAATTGGGTTATGAGAGAGGAAAATTCCAATGCTGACCCAGCACTTTTCAAATTTCAAACACTACTCAATTATCACTCAAAAATTGAATAATTCAGCCTGTCAAATCAACGTGAGAGAAGAGATATCACATGGTGGATGTGTCTCTAATGCAGCCGTCTGGTTCTATGTGAGTAACAGATGGCTTGCTAATGCTACTGTAGGTTTAATGTTATTGAAAAGAAAGAAAAGACAGAGAATGACAGATCCACCTCAGCTATGACGGCATGGCGTATAATTCATGTTCATTACCTCCCAACTGTTACTGTGTATATGGCCAGTCAATTGGTATGTATGTGTGTGTTTGTTTGTGTGTGTATTTGTGTGTGTGAGTTTGTGTGTGCTTGTGTGTGTCTGTTTGTGTGTGTGTGTGTGCGCGTGCGTGCATGCGTGATTGAGGGAGAGGCTCGTAAAGTAGTGGCAAATTAATGAACAAATGCAATCATTCCCTTAAAACCCACTCTGGTAAGGCCTTAAGCCTGGGTGCTGGGGGAGTCCGGGGGATGGGGTGGGGATAGGGGTGTGGTGGAGACGACGGGGGGGGGGGGGGGGTTTGTTGTGGGGTGGGTTGGGGGCTGTGGAGTTGGAGGCTGTTGTGGGGTGGGTTGGGGGCTGTGGAGGTGGAGGCTGTTGTGGGGTGGGTTGGGGGCTGTGGAGGTGGAGGCTGTTGTGGGGTGGGTTGGGGGCTGTGGAGGTGGAGGCTGTTGTGGGGTGGGTTGGGGGCTGTGGAGGTGGAGGCTGTTGTGGGGTGGGTTGGGGGCTGTGGAGGTGGAGGCTGTTGTGGGGTGGGTTGGGGGCTGTGGAGGTGGAGGCTGTTGTGGGGTGGGTTGGGGGCTGTGGAGGTGGAGGCTGTTGTGGGGTGGTTTGGGGGCTGTGGAGGAGTGGGCGCTAAACAGGGTAAACGGAGCGAGGCATCATTGCCACCTAATAGCAGGAGTTATTTTGGAGCCGTGCAATTCATTTCAATTGGTTTTTGACATTTGGAGAATCGCTTCTGTAATCACTGTGCCTGGGTGCTGTGTCCAGTAATTATTCAATTACCAAGCCTAATTGACACCCTACATTGTCTTTTATTGGCTGATTTATTGGGTAATTGCGGCGCCTCTTAAAAGCAAAACAAAAGAACACTTCACCCTTGGTATTGAAGTGGAGTCTTATTGGTAGCAAGGCACTTGTCATGCGTACAACAGGGGAAAAAAACATCCTAGAGATTCACAATCCTCTGGATTGCAGTTGTTGAAGTGTTTTGCATGGACAACGATAACAAAGGCACTTAGCGTTGTGATTCACAATATTCATCGTGTGTGATGGTCCTTGAATTCTGTGAAGTGGCCTACAATCAAAAAGTCTAGGCAGCTACAACCAATCAAACATGCTAATTGTTCTGTTCTTGACTAAGATGACACCTTTTCATACGTCAGTAAGAATGTAGAGATGAAGAAGGTAGATCTGCTTTTCATCTCTCCACCTCCATCCTCCACTTCCTCTGAGCACAAGGGGAAGAAAGTTTCCTGCTGCAAAGAACTCTCCAAAAAAAAAAAAAAATCATTAGATTTCTGCTCACGCTAATTGACATTTGACAACATGATTTGCATAATGGTTCAAAACAGCCTCAAGGGAGATGCTTAAAAGGAGGGAAACATTATGAATTTGTTAATTAGCTATCGTCAATTCTTCTCTGTTGTTGCTGTCGTTAGTCGAAGTAAACTAACCTGATCAGACAACCATAAACTGCAGCTTTCATGACAGTCGTCATCACTATTCAATCATAATTATCAACATCACTATCATCTCTTGTGGGTTGCTGAAACATGCTTGAGTCATTTTCCTTAGCTTTGCTATAATAAGGACTGCAGTGTTCATAGTTTGTTAATAGTTTATGTTTGTTAATAGTTTATGTGTAACAGGGTTAACATTAGTCATTCCCCTTGCTTGTCTATTATTTTATATGATTGGCAGTTTCCTTTTTCAGGTCTCATTACAAGGTGTCTTATGTGACTTCGGGCTGACTGATATCGACATTGACTCTTACCAGTTGTCTCCTGAGTCTAAAGGGAAGCTTGTCCAGCTCATACCAACCCAGAGTACTAGTCCTGATAGCAAGTGGATCTGGGCCATATATGGGCCGGAACTAAGCCACAAGTGCCGGATCTGGGCCATATATGGGCCGGAACTAAGCCACAAGTGCCAGATCTGGCCTGTATATGGCCCTGATCGGATTGCTGTCTGGGGTGCATCTGCCCCAGACATAAGTTGCACTGTGGAAAACCTACTTGCTTTGTTCATTGCATCCGTCTCAGTGACGAGAAGCCCTTCAGGCTGGCATTCTGCCATATATCGCCTAATCAGTAGCTCAATCTAACATTGAAGAACCTACAGTACCTAGAACAGCGATGAAAACTAACACTACCAATCTGAGCCACTGCATAGTTTTTCAGGAGGATTATTTTGTTATCACATCCGGTCTCATGTTTCGGAAAATAATATTAACCTTGACGTTACATTATGGTTAAACAGGAAAGCAGTAGTCCATCACATTTGATACCATGACTGTAGAATACATGCATTGGGCCGTGCTTTAGTTTACAACTTCACAAACATAAAATTATAACTGCAATTAAACTTATTTATAATCTGTACATCTACTGTGCACTTGCATAAGCGAATAGTTTGAGTTAGAACCCAGAAGTACACTTCACTCCATGATAGCCCATTATATCATACTGCACCTCTTCAACCCCCATCTAAGGGCCCCCTACGTCTCGACCCCCTGGCTGTGGACACTGTCCATCGGTGAAGCCATTTCACCCAGAGTAGGCCTCCTGCCCCAGGGGCTGCTGGGATTGCTCTGATAAGAGGTGTGGTGAGAGAAGAGGCCTCTGTGTCAATGTCAGGAGTGACCGTAGGCTAAACACACACAGGCCTACTCATATGCCTGCGCACACGCACACACACACACACAGACACACACACGCATGCACATACACCTTGACCGTAGGCTAAACACACACAGACCTATTCACATGCCTGCATGCACACACACACACACACACACATGCACATACACCTTGATCGTAGTCTAAACACACAGGCCTATTCACATGCATGTGCCCACACACACACACACACACACACACACACACATATGCATGCATATACACCTTGAGCATAGGCTAAACACACACAGGCCTATTCACATGCCTGCACACACACACACACACACACACACACACGCATGCACATACACATGTACAGTACTTACACACATGCTACCATGTATGCACACACAAACTTACAGTACACTCCCGTAGATGTTAAAATAATTAATTAATTAATTAATAATAACTGTTGACTCAAATGTATATGGTATATAAATTCCTACCAGAACACAATTTCTCATTGTTGAGAAAAGCAATGAAATTTGTTGTTTACTCTAAACTAAAAAGTGAATATCGGACAGATAGGCCTATTGGAACAGGCAAGAACACCAGAGAACCTTTTCCCCTCTATTCTGTGTCCCAGGCTTATCCATGGAAGAAAGAAATTAGTTGAAGTATCCGTGGTGAGCGGCCTCAAAACACAGAATAAGTGTTTATTCTCTTACCGAATAGGGAGGCCAAGTTATTTGGTGAGGTTAAGAAAACACAACCATTCGAAAGAGCAACCGCAGGAGAGAGGCAGTGCAATAATTTCCTGTCAAGGGTATAAAACGGCTCTCAATTGTGGTAAACATTTCTACTTTCAAAAGCAATTTATTTTTCTAACAACCGCTGAAAGCAGACAACATATCATGTTCCTTTTCCTTGAATTTTCATTTTATATCCCCCCCCCCCAGCGCGCCCCTTTCCCCTAAACAGCCCCTTCCCCTCGTCTCAGAAGCGACTGTTTACCTCTCGTTCAACACGGCAGCTGAGGTCTAAACACTGGCAGTGAGAAATTGCCTGGTTTCTGAGTGGATTCGGATTAGGGTCAATGTAATAATTACTTTGAAGAGAGGGGGCCAGTTCATTGTACCCCCCCCCCTCCCACCTGCTTTTTGAACCGTAAATTAAAACATGTTTTTGCAGGTGTGGTACTATATGATGGGGTGACCAAGGGGGCAAAGCTTACTAATCTATGCACAGTAGAGCCGACTGTCTTCTGACCATGTAATATGCATGCATGTGTAAGTATATGTGTGATTGATGTGTGTATGTGTGTGTGTGTGCACGTGTGATTGATGTGTGTGTGTGTGTGGGGGGGGGGGGGTTTGGTGTTGTCGTCTGCACGTTGTTCATTTGCACATATCCTTCTCTGACACCCTTAAAGCTCCGCCCCTTGCCGCACCCCCCAAAGCATGCTGGGGGTTGGTGTGACGGTGACCGGTCTCTGTCAGCGCATCTCCCCAGACAGCAGGGTGTATCGGATCTCTTTTACCCCGCCTACTGCCTCGTGCACACGTCTCCTTCCTACTCCCTGAAATGTGGTGGGTCTTATCTATTTATTTATCTATTTTGTTAGCATGGAACTGCATCCTCATCGAGGGCAGCGCCACCTCCGCTCTTCACCACCTCGCCGCGGCTTAAAAAAAAATCCCACTTTAACACATTAGACTTCCCATTTCACCCAGATAATTACACAATTATCCTGCTTCACTCAAAAAAATCCATCCAGGGGTAATTGGTGTGTAGGGGTGGGGGAGGGAGCTACCCAGAATGCACTGCTGCAAGGGTCTGGGGGAACGAATCCAGATAAGTCAAGCAGAAAAAGGAGGGAAAAAACTGCACTTATTCGATTTTAATCTCGCCACTTTGCAAGCATTTAAATAGCCTTCATCAGACTCCTGGCTGGCAGCCCAGCCAGTAACCTGTTATCAATGTTGAAAATGAACATTTTAAATGTCAGTGTGGACTCAAGTGCAGTAACAGGTGTTCAGCTTGTGGTGAACCGTGGTAATGTGCCCATTATTGGTTATACACGCTGCATTGTTGCTTCTCAGGACCAGCCATTCTCCTGAAAAAGCAGAGCTCAATTATTTGTACAGAAACAGTATCACAATGGCTGCCTCCTGTGCTCCGGAATGGGGTCTTCTTGGGCTACATCTGTAGCCTATGAAATAACCTTGATAAAAGTAATTTTGCTCCGATTAGATTAACCGGTGGTAATTGGGAGCGGTGAAGGCCTTGAGTCCATACACAAAGAAACATACTGTATAACAGTTGGGAATAATCACCCCCCACTCTTCCCCTGGCCCTCCTATTCCCAAAGATTATATAAAAAACAAGTGTGAAGGAATCAGCCTGAAATCAGGCTCCCTCTCGCCAAGACTCCCACCCAAACGTGTGTGGATGGCCTGATTACCATGCACACTCTCCCAGTCCTTTGAATGTGCTGAGATGGGCTTTAAACAAGATTCAACACTTTAAACCCCAGCAGACTTAATTAAGGGTGGGACCTAGCACATGCAGAGCGAGGGTGTGTGTGTGTGGGGGGGGGGGGAAGAGAGGATAGGATATGAGGGGGAGAAAGGAGGAAGGGGAGGGGGGAGGCCGATGGATTTATGTGTACACAGGAAGAGAAGGAGATTGAGAGTGAGAAAGAGGTGTTTCCATGCCTGTTCAACACTGGCTAATGCCTACTGCAGCCAGCAACCTGCAGACAACCCTCCCCTTCTCTCTCTCTCTCTCTCTCTCTCTCTCCCACTCACTCGCACACACACACACAACACAACACAAACAAACAAACAAACCCACAAACACACAGAGACCTTGTCTTAAACTCTCCATTACTTACCCAAAACTGCCTCAAATATCAAACAATGCACAGCTGAGGTGGGGGGGGGGGGGGGGGGGGAGCTCACTCCGAGGTGTTAAAGCAGCCCTGTCTCATTTCCATACTGTTTTTACATGTTTCCAAAAGATATGCATAATTATGGGGTTTGTCCATAATTGCTCCAACACATTGGAAAGGAAAAAGCCAGGTTTGTTCTTTTTTTCTTTTTTTTTTAACATTGGCTCCCGGAACACAAGCGTCGGCTTCTCTCTCTGAACAATTAAAACAATGCGGCTGTCTTGGAAGGGAATCCTCCTCTCATTATCGTCCTCTCCTCTCCCCCAGTCAGAACATTTACCTCTTAAAAACAGGCCCCAGCACCTTGGCATTGAAACACACTCTCTCTTTCTCTGTCTGTCTCCCTCCCCTGGAATGGGGCAGAGTATGAAAAGGTAATGTGTAAATAAGATGGAGGCCGCTGTTTCGTTCTTTTCTCGTGCGAACGTCTTAAAGAAATCAAAAGACTCATAACTCAACTCATTCAGACTCAAGGAACAGATGCGTGCATTGTTTGAACTGGTACCAACAATAAGAAAATGAAATTTCAGAACGTAAAGAAATAAACCTTGAAGGTTTAGAGAGAATACTTCCTCTCAGAAGTGTGACTTTGAATCAACGGCAGTCAGTCAGTCACCCTCGTCTTGGTAGTGTGTACTGTGGGAGGTCTAGACACTCGAGCAGTGACAGCATTTGGTTGTTAGGCCGTGTTTGTCGCTGAGTGAAACATCATGTCTCACTGTTACGTATGTCTGTGAGTGCCTTTAAAAAATATATAAATCTGTTCTCAACCCCACTAATAACAGAGAGTGTGTTCCTGAGTGCCACTGCCTTAATGGAAAGAGAGCCTTCCTCCTTTCAGTCTCCATCATGCCGCAGACGGCTATTATCCAACCGCTTTGGCTGCAGTTGAGTCGCATTGACAGAAGACGCTTGTTCCTTGCCATATTGATGGGGGGAAAAAAACTCCCAGCAGTGGTCACATGCTCTCTTTCAAATGGATCGCCATCAATACCCTCCACGGCTTCTCGGATTGGCTGCTGCCTCCGCCTTGCTTTATCAACATGAAAGCGCTGACGTCTGTCGTATGATTGATGGCTCCCTAAGTGGTTGCTTTGAGCTCGCTGCTCTTCATACTGTTGGCGAAGTCACGTGCAGGCCTACTGTATCTGCGTTGAGAAAGAGAGAGGTAGACTATACTGTTACCTGGCTGAAGGTGTCACCATGGTGTACAAAACATGATTCCGTTGTCTCGGACAAGAGCTGCCAAAATTGTCTCCCTCTCAGAAATGCCATGTTAAAAACAGGAGAATTACAGATAGACCTCTCTTCCCCGTGCTGAGGTCTGATGATAGTCTCTCGCCCAGGAGTTAATTCTTTTCGAAGGCTTAGAGCGGGATTAATTTTTCTTAAATGTCATGGTCAGAGTCTTTCGCGGCCCAAATTGGTCTCCACTGACATCCGTCAGACGATGATTGTGCCTGGCTGCGATGATGTATCAATGCTGTGAGGAGATTTCTTCATCCCAGCACAATACGCGCTGCTCAAGGGACAGGGGTGGGGAAGAAAAAATACATCCTTTACAAGATAAAATTACTTTTTTCCCAGAAAGTCAGAAAAAAGATAGGAATAATACACTATTCATGCCATCGGACAGCAGGGAGGGGGAGAAGGGGAGACAGAGCCGGTCTGGTGTTATATGCTTTCCTCATACTCATATACCCCAATGCTGACCAGTGCAGAAAACCCAGGTATCCTAATGTTAAAAAAATAACACCATTATTGGTAGCTATTGAATCCCATTGCAAGCAATGCAGGCTGTAACAGATAAGGACCTGATGGAATCTGTCTTTGCTCTAGCGGAGCCAAAGCACTCTCTGTATGAGTCAAACGGAAGAGCTGCATTGACAATTCAAATCGGACAGCGCTTTGCAGGCAATTCACCCTGCAATCTACATGCATCCCTCACCAGCAGGCCGGGGCGAGATTGCATTTTATATACAAAAGGCCTTGCTTTGGAGGGCCTTCGCATTCACTCACAATCTAATAAGGTCCAGCGATTTACAAGTGCATCCACAATAACACAAGGAACATTGTGAAGGCCTTCTGAAAAGAGGGAATTTGCCGAATTTGCCAATAAGTAGTAGGCTAGTAGTAGTACTTTATTGATCCCTGGGGGGCGAATTTGCTCATAATTACATGGATTTCTTTGTCTTCATCAAACCATCAGAAACTCTCCAGATTCACCTTGGAGAGTATGCATCTGACTATTTTGAAATGACTAGGCTTGGGATTTTTATTTCAGGACCTTGAGGGTCTTTTATTTGCCACATGGCAGTGATACACAATTGAATAAGTGGCAACAACCACACACAACACACACGCTTCTGCGGTCGCCGCTGGAAATTGTTCCCTGCATTTCTCCCATCCAAGCTGTCCCTGCTCCGGGGTCAGCTAGGAGCAGTGGGCAGCCTCATCAGTAGCTAACAGTACCGATTCCAAGTGCTCAGTCCAAGTCCTGATTAGGGACAGAACTGAAGAGTATCTTCAGTGCCTCATGTGAGCGATTTTGGGGTTCAGTCCTCAAGGACACTTAAGCACATTGCCGGGAGCTGGGATCCAACCGGGGACCTTGCGATCCCCAGCCAGCCGCTCTAGCTCCCGAGCTACGTGCTGTCCCAGATTTGAAGTATTTTAAGTAAATTGAACCATTCATTGCAAAATGTGACACCTGTTTCCAAAGTCATGGCAGCCAGTAACATTATGGACTAACGTAAACTTCAAGATCACATGATAACAAGCGTGAATTTGCCATACTGTAGCTTCGATCACGTACAGTACTAGCTATAGTAGGGTGCGAGTAGGCTACACGCATTTTCAATCTGGCTGAATCTTCGCCTTTCTTGTCTTAGAAGTGGGTTAGTAACAGCTGTGGTGCCACAGTTTGGCACACCCATACACGGTCCAGTGGAAAACAGCAGCATTGCACTTTTACATAAGGCCACGACAGACCAAAAACAACAATAAGATGTCCCTTGCAATTCAGTAACTTGTATCAACCAAGGCTGGTCAGAGAGTAAGCATGGCTAACTAATTAGCTAGCTTTTGAAACTTCACTAGCTAGCACTCCCCGTTTTGGGCAGAAAGCTTCTGGAGCCTCCAGTGGTTTTCCCTTTCGCTTGACCGGCTGCTCTAAAGGTAATTTTGTGTAAATCGTTTTTCACCAAATATTCCAGATCTCCATTTTCCAATAATTGCTGACTAGCTTGCTGTTGCTGCCAAGTGGCTAACGTGGATAACGTGATACTAATGACAGATGAACGTATATTAGGCGGGACCATTAATCATGACAAGGTTTTATTGGAAAGACAATTTGAAAGCTGGCTTCTGGCAGATTTGATTGGGGAGACGCCAAAACTCTTTTGGCTTATATTCAGCCCAGGCTGGATCATATGTAAAATGAATGTAGTGGTTAATGTGAATAAATGAATTGAATGATTTCAATTTTTAAAATTGTTTTTTCGATTAATTATACTATTGTACGAGAACTCTCTCGTGTCCATATCATGATGAAATAGCAAATCAGATATCTACATGAAACATACAGTAAGTACACAACCAGTCCACCCTTAACACATGCAATTTGTTTTTCTGCAGTTGCCGTAGGGATAACGGCCACCTTTGACCCCTGCAGTCTCAAGGAGGTCCCCGATAGCCTCTCCCTTCATGAATCTTTTAGGCGGTGGAGAGTCTGGAGTTCAAAGTTCCTGTGAACCTGAGAAATAATAAGCTCCCTGATTAGTGCTAAAAATACCCCTGGTCACAGCGCACTGCGCTCATAACTGGGCCATTTGCATGCTAGGAGGCTGTTTGTGGACATGTTCGTTCGCCAGCCTGCGGGGTTGTGTGTGAACGTGCGTCTCGCCTGGTAGATAATCAGTTGTTTCTCCGAACACATCCATCCCTATCGCCCCGTGCCCCCTAGTGCACTGTAGAAGCTAGCCTTTGTTTTTAGGGTGTGAGACCTCTTGTACAATGCCTACAAGATCATTATACAGATGCTCTTGACTGCCTGTGTGTGATTACCTGGAGAGGAATGGGTGGTTGGGGGGCTCGACAGTGAAGGGTCGGGCTTGCAATGATGAGCTGAAGACAGACCAGACTCCCAACACAGAAGCCTCAGGCTGCGCGGATCAAGACAGGACCTCGACCCCTGTGTCTCGTCAGCATACACCCACCCTTCATTTAAACCCGCCAGGCATCTCTGGACGACGTCTCTCTGCAAACAGGGCTGTTGATGCACACACACACGCACACACACACACAGTGCTGAGACCAGGGATTCATTAGCGAGTCCCTTGTTTGAGGGCGTCTACCATTTCTATCGCATTGCATGATTGAGCACCCACGAACTTGGAACTGTAGCGAGAGTGGTTCAGAATGGATGATGATGTGATTTTTTCAAAGTCTTCTGTTTGAGGTGTCACACAGTGGGAAGCCTAAACACTATAGTCCATTGCATTTACTTCATACCTATGTTATGGCAGGGCTCAAGAGTTTATACAATCGTGAGTGAATAACAACATTGTTCATTGTGAAGGGATATTCCTCATTTTATTCAGAGTTTCATTGTAATTCCGATACCGTGTGGCATGTGCTTGCCTGGAGTGTGTATGTAATGACTTTGATGAATTTTTGAATGAGGGGGTTTAGTTTTGTTCCGGTAAAAACATTCTGTCAAGTGACAAATGGGTGTGAGCGAGTAGCAGTTTGTAGCCTTGAGCGCATACAGTAGAGCCGTTCTTCTCGAACAACAGAAGACTTAACTATGATGTACTGTATCCCCGGTGTTTGCGTAAACATTAGCAGTGTTGTCCTTCAGCGCCAGATCTGAGCCGCCATGACTGACAGCCCTGAGATGTCCCTGATTTCCACACGGCCGTTTGATGTGCATTCATCTTCCTCTCCAAGGCAGCCTTTTCATTTGATTTGAAAGTAAATGGTTCAAAGAGAGACTTTCCGGGGCTGGGGAGGAGGGGCTGGGGCCCGCCGTTGGCTTTGACCCCTCGTTTGTCAGGCTCTGACGAGGAAGAGTGGAAGACGATGAGAGCCCCCCGAACCCCCCCCCCCCCCGCGCACTCGGCTAATGCCAAGGGCAGATTAATGGCGGGAAAATGTGGATTGGCTCACAGAAGGGACTGTTAGCATTGTGCCACAGGAGGAGATGGGAAGCAGCCGAGATGGGCAATCTCTAAGCTGGTTGTGTCTCCACCCCACTACACACACATGCATACTGTAGACACACACACACACACACACACACATAAACACTCTCTCCCCCCCCCCTTCCCTCCCCCTCTCTCTCTTTCAATCTCTCTTCCCTCCTATTTTGTATTTAACTTCAACCTGTCAATTAAAGAGTGAGAGGGCAAGCAAGGAAAAAAAGGGGGAGAAGGAGACAGCAAGAAGCACAGAACTAATTAGGCAACTGTGTAATTTTAATTAGCTGTTTTGATAATTAAACTAATTAGTTCCCCTGTGTTTCCACATCGTGCAGCCGACTGGAGGTTTCTTTTTTTTAATCTTTTTTTTTATTTTTTATCAAGGCTTCAGAGCTCCACTCCGTTGGTTAATTAGTCACTTTTGCATCAGAAAGCTTTATTGATAGCCTTAATTTGCAGTTGAAATGAGAAATCTGCTGTCAATAATTCAGATAATTGCCCACTGTTTGATTGCCGAGAACAAAAGTACCGGCCCCTGCTCGAAACATCCTCAAATCCCATGGGTCGTTTCCTGGATGCTTAGACTTCCTGATCTACATATCAGCAAATAAGCCTCCCTCCTGCACCCCCTCCTCCTTCCGCTGCCTCCCCCCTCCTCCTTGACCTCACTAACTAGAGGAGACTCCAGCTAAATAAGGCAAAGATTGACCCACCCCGCCTCTCTCTCCATTCCCAAAACACCACCCCTCAGCCCCCCCCCCTAGTCCACCCACCACACACATCCTCCATCCTCCTTTCCTCTGACTCCGAGTGTCCTGCATGTGCAGTAATTGGAAATAGAAGCGAGGGAGGGAGGGAGGGAGGAGAAGGGGGGGAGAGAAGGAAAGTTACTGCTTGCTTTGTAGCTAATTAGTGTCCTTGGAATTAAATGAGCAGCTCGTTGTGCACCTCTAGCTCCTGCGGCCTGTGTTTGTGAATTGAATAATTGATTCCCCTCCACTAATCAGAGAGCGACATAATGAGCCAGTTTAATTAAATGGGGATCTAACCTGGCGAACACTGGGAAAATATTTGCTCGTTTACGGCTAATCAGGAATAACAGAGTGAGCGTTGTTGGGGGGGGGTGGGTAACAGAGTGAGCGTTGTTGGGGGAGGGGGGGTGTGAGGAAACATTGGTGTGTGCATATATGTGCTGTGTGTATAGTACAGTGGTGCGGGTGGAAGGAACGAAAACAACGGCTCTCAATAAGAGGTTCGGTCAATTAGAGGTTGCATATGTACAGTCTGTTGCTAAGCCCGAGGAGAAGACCAGGCCTGGGTGTCAACGCGTTCCCGCGTACGGGCAGCCGATGTCTCCGGCGGCCATTTTTTGCGCTCTCCCTGGCTGGCTGGCAGGTGACTTGAGCGGAGCGCTCTGACCTTTCCTTATCTCTGTGGCGTGGAGAGCAGACCGAGGACCCCGGGACAGACGGGAGACCCTGCGGGTTCACCGATGGGAGAGCAGTAGGGGGTAGAGAGGGGTAGAGATAACAGAATTACCCCGGAGGCCTGACCTCCACTCTCTGGTTCACCTCTGAAGAGAGGAGACAGGTGAGGATGAGATCTGCGTCCTTCTCCGACGTGTGGGTCCCCCTCCCTGGGATGCACACCGTCCTCTGAGGACAGTTCTTCTGAGCAGGGAGCAGCGGCTCTGATGGTGGTTCCACCTGGAACCAGTTTAGCGCAGAACGCTTACAAACCATGCCCAGTGCGATTTTTTTTTTCTTAAAATGACCTTAGACAACCGTGTTCAATGCAGCGCAGCAGAATCATTTGGGTGTAGGCGGGATTAATGACGTAGGTATGGTTCAGTTTCAAATTTGCATCAGTTTTGTGATTCCACATCCACGTCTCTTCACGTCCTCTTCTATAAACTAGGTCGGCGGAGAAGCTAAATAAAAGTGCTTTTACGTGCACACACATAAGAAGAAAAACTGAAAAGAGACCAAAATACACAGAATCCTCATCCGTCAACCGGCTTAACAGAGCAAAAACAAAACAGAATGGGGCGCCATGACAACAACTGGCGCATGTTGACGACATACACAGCAGGAAGCCGTCGCTGATCCGGAGTCACGTCAGATTTTTGCAGCCCGACAGATGGAAACAGAAACGGTAAACGTTCCCACGGGTCCGGAGCAGTTTGACGAGGGCCCTGGTCGCCGTTCGGCCCTACCGTGGAAAAGAAGCTATCATCGCCATTTGAGGAGTTTGTGGTGGTACTGTATAGGTGTAGCCTGAGCGAAAAGAGAGAGTACTGTAGCTGGTGAAACTCACTCCTCGAGGGAGCGCTGACAGTCCCTCCAAGGGGGACGTACCTATTGGCGCAACTGTCAGCGTGTCAGCGTGCCTCCACAAGCGGGAGAGCTTGTCGAACATGGGTTCGAATCCCGCCCTGGGCAAGCCCTTAACACGGGTCGAACTGTTGAACACGACGCAGATGAGAGTATGACGGTTACACCGGAAACATTGTTAGTGAACTAATGAATTAGTAGCGTTGTGTGTGTGTGTGTGTCCCCTACAAACAATTATGCTAAAATGACCTCAACCAACAGTGACCGATTAGATTCATTCTCCCAATAGAAGCGTATTTTAGTGTCACATTGTGATTAACAAGTTCAGCAGTGACCCTGTTTCCAGCACACCGCACGTTGCTTGTGCTTGTGTACACCAGGGTGCCATTTATAAGACGATGCAATTTCTGCTCGGCCGCTCCTGTCACCAGTGGCCTGGGTTCACCTACAGTATACTGGCCTGCCAGAGGTTGTCCTTGACTGGCAAGGTAACCTACTCTCCGTTTAGAGAAGATGAGCTGTGGAGTTGGAGTTGCTTTTTGGCCGGGTTTTTAAAAAGGATGGCAGTGACGGTGATGTGTGGATCTCTCGGTATCGTACAGTGGCGAAGTAATTACTATCTGCACAGAGCACAGTCTGGAGTAGTGTGCATCGCGTTCTGACAAATATTTCTTTGACCTACGAGGATAATCGTGACCGTACACATTTGCTTTGCATTGAAGGTATCTCCCCTGAGTGAAAATAAATCTATCTTGACTTGAGCACACTGAATCTAAAAGAAAGACGCTTGTATTCCGAGGCTGAAATCTGTGATAGTTTTGTGGTTTACCGTAATTCATCAGTCGGAGGGAGAGATCGCAGAGGGACTGACAGGGAATCATTGAGAATAGCCCCCTTGAAATAAAAATCTCTGAAATGCAGCATTGAAATTCTACACCAGAGGAAAGACAGAGAGGAGAGAGGGCTTTGAACCAGCTGCCTGTCAGGCTTTTGTGTTTCCATGTGAGAAGATGAGTGAGAGAGTTCCCCTTTCTGCACTTCCTCCCTCTCTGTTTCAGAGGCCCCTTCTCCCTGCTACCTCTCCCCAAAGCCTGGGCGAACAGACAGGCAGCCGCAGGTTTGAAAAAGTTGGGTTTGTGGACTTTGAAAAAGGGAAAAGGGGAGAGGGGGGGGACCTTGCTTTTGAACTTTCAAAACAACAAAAACACACATCACCGAGACTTCAGCAGTCTTGGAGTGAAAACATAAATAAGCAAGGCCTTGTTGTGCAACAGGGTCAGGACGGGCAACAACTCTCCTCACATGCACCTTTTTGGAAAGTACCCAAACTACTGTACATCCATCCACTCAAGGTTTTTCGCATTGCTTCATTCGTCACCTCGGATTTCCTGACAAAAGTGAACGCTCCCCTTGTTGCTTAAGACTAACCCTCTCTCCAGAAATCGCGGGCGGAGTGAATTATCGTCTTAGCGCTAGTCTTAATGACCCTCAGGCGCCGCCTCGTCATCGATATCATCACCATAACAACAGCGGCGTGTCTGAACCCGGGATGTGAGCCAGTGGTCTGTGACTCCCTTCATTTGTCTGTCTCCTCAACTTCAGGCCCCCGATCCCCGTCCTAAATCACTCCCTGCAGGAACATCACAGAGAGGAGCTACTATAAAGCTGTTGTAGTTCTGAAACAGGAAAAAAAAAAAAAGAGGGTCTCGAAAATTGGTTCGCCAATTGGCTCTGGAGTACTGTATATCCATGGGAAGGAGGGTAGAAAGGAGTGAGAGAGAGGAGGAGAGAGAGGGAGATAGAGGGAGAGAGAGAGAAAGGGAGAGAGAGCTAAGGGTGGAACTGCAGCAGCAGCTGAGAATACCAGGCGAGAGCACATAACGAGCCTCATCCTCTGGCTTCATTAGTGTGGAGGACTCCCTAACCCCCTGAGGGGGGAGAGGGCTATTCCCACGGTGCCCATTGCACTTTTTAACAAGCCCCTGTTCCAGACGCGGCCCCACAGAGATCTGGCGAGTCCACCTGATTTGTCAAGTCCAGCCCACAAGCGCATTTTAGTTTAAACGGGAATCCGCCCTAGATTATGGGGCTCCCTTGGGATGTGGTGCAAGCTCCTCTGACACCACTTGCTTGTGTTTGCAAACAAGGCCAAGGTCTCGCCAGTAAACAAGGCATTAGATGCTGTAGAGCTGAGGATGCAGGTGCTGGAACTGTCTTACCGGCACTGCAGGTAGCTCCGTGGGTACGATGGAGGAGAAGGCTGGCTTCTTCGGTGTCTTAATAGCTCAAAAAATGAATGCCAAATCCTTCAACTTCAGAGTTGATTCACTACTGGTTATGAGATATCAAATTCATTCAAGACATGTACATTTTTCCATGTGTGCTACTGTAGTCATTCCCTCATTAGAAGCATCACTCCTAACATGGTTCAAAATTCTTTTCATAGAGGTGTCGACTGTTCCTCTGTGAATGTAACTACCTTTATATGTTCTGATGTAGCAGGCAAGCCTAATTGTATTGTTTGAATAACATTCTTAGAGCACTCCATTCACAGGGCATGCCTTCATTACAACTCATCCCTCCAGGTGTATTTAGCTCAAACTCATAACAACCCGCCTGTCCTATCCAGCAGAGATGCAGCTCAGGCAGTAATAACTCTGTTGTCTCTGAGAAAAGTGCTGTTATTATTCAAAACTTCAGTGTGAATAATTGAGGCGGTGAATGTGCTTGCCGGGGAGGGCCCTGGGACGAGGCGACGCGCTCGCCTTCTTAGCATGCGCCCGCTGCTGCCGCCGCCTCCCCTTTGAGGAGCAGCCATTACTAATCGCTAAGAAATGTCCTCTCTCTCTCCCGTACCTGCAGGGCTGTCAGGTTGTAAATGAAAAGGAATTAAGCAGAAATCCATACGTTTCCAGCCCTCCGCCCGTCCTCGTCCGCCTGCGCCAGAACGCTGTATATCATTAGACGAGCAAATTAAACATTAGCGCTTCGGCTGCCGGTAGTTTGGGCTAATTGCTAATCAGCAGTAAAAGTTGCCTGGCACGGAATATTGCTTACCATAAGCTAAAGGTAATTTGCTTCTGAAGACGAGCTAGGCCGACTCGTCTGTTGTTGTCCAGAGTCCATACCTAATTACTGCCGGAGGGTGATGACAGTCACTCAATGGAGATTAAGACCCAGGCAAAAAAAATGGAAGCTCGCCATAATGCTGGAATGAGCTAGAAGTGCTTCTGTCTGCTTTTCTTTAATTCCTTCTCTCTTTTTTCCCCTCCTTCTTTCATGCTTGGTTTATTACTGAAAGGGATGGATTCTAGCAGGTTAAGGCCCAATCCCAATACTCCCTCTTAGCCCTATCCCCTAGTTTTGGATTGCCCTCGACTGGGTAGTGGCCCTTCAGAGCGGGGCCACAATGGGTAAGGGTTGAAATCTTTACCTAAGAAATGGCACACCACTCGCTACAATCTCGCACAAGACTCGCTACGTCTTCAATCGGAATTTTATTAGTTGCCTGATTTTCTGTGGAGTCCCTGGGATGTTATCGTATGATTACTATTATTATAGTGACAAATCTGACCAAATTTCTGGAAAGAACAGGACAGATTAATCTATTGTACAGTCAGGAAGTATGATTACAAATCGGCTGTTAACTTTAGTCCTGACCGTAGAAATGCACTGATATAAGATGAGCGGGGAAGTGCAGAAAAATTTCTACTGGACTATTTTTCAGGCTTCATACACGGGACATAGAATCAACTCTCAATCAAAAATTGTTGTTTACACAAGGCTTTATTGATTAGATTAGATTCACCATTGCACCATAGCCTACAAGTAACTTACCTGGGACATCATCATGCTGTTAAGTTAGGCTAACAACGAAATGCAGTTGACAGTGTGAATAGAGATCTTTTCTGAAATATGTGTCATAACGATCCAATGACATGTTCCTTTGCATCTACATTAAGCTAAGTTATTTCATGGATTTACCATTTCTGAATGATTATTTCTGAAGATTATTTCTTTCCCATGTTTTTTCACGACACCTGCAGATATGTTTCATATCGCTGCCTCGGTTTGTAAAGCATTGTGTGAATTTTCACCTACCTTTCGGTTTCAAGTCAGCATCTGAAAACCCTGGGTTTGGAGGGATGTTTGATCGTCCACTAGCCCTCGATATGCCCCCTATCCCTAGAAGCTAAAAGGAATGGGACACGCTACCCTACGCGGCAACGTGCAAAATGTAGGGGTAGGGCCAAGGGCTAGGGCTCAGGGGGGGTATTGGGATTGGGCCTAAATCAAGCAAGGGCCTGGTGCATGGTTGGGGTGCAGGGTTTCTCTGTCTTAGTGTGCTGTCGGCTCCGTGTCTGCCTATGTGGGGGTGGGGGAGGGTTGTATGATCCTTGTTATCAACCAGTGATTAGACTAAGTATCATCGCTAGATCTCAATAGGTGCTTTGGCTCGGTCAGATCTGTGCTGGAGACCGTAGCAGCTCTTCCACACTGAGTGGATCTCGGGAAGTAAGATGTTCATCATCATCATCTTCTTCTCCTCGGTATCTCCGTGCCCCTCTATCCTTCATGTACATCTCATTTTCTCAACAGCATCGTTATCACCTCTATCTAATGTAATGTCCGCACCATGAATCCAACATGGTCGTAAGTCCCACATCCCCCAGACTCCTTATCTCCCCTCAACAGTATTGATGCCATTCATCAATATATCCCACAGAGCTCCCTTTCAGGCCCTTTGTAGTCTGTTGATCAAACGTTTCCCAGCTACGGCGCCAACTGTCCCATAACGATCTGGTTCCGATAGTAAATAACTGTTTTCGTCTTCGGGATCATTCAACACAGCGTTGTTTGCACAGGGCTCTGGTGGTGATCGGTTCTGCAGTGGCCGTCACGCTGTCCTCGCTGTCAGCTGTCCTTCATGTCTCACCCCCTGTGGGTTCGTGAGGTGATAGCGCCGCGGAGCACGGTTATCAGAGCCGGAGTTCCCATGGTTATCGTAATTAACAATCTCCCAGGGGCTGTGCGTTCACAGCGTTTTTGCTGGAGATCTAAAATACACACCCTCATGTCACGTCGATGTGCATTCACTGTATTTATTTGCATCTTTATGTATCCTCTAAACAATACATTTCAAATCTCTTGGGCTGATTTAAAGTGCAGGGATGGCGCCAAACCAAAATGTTAAACAGCCAGGCGATGATAGGGAGAGGAGGGTGCAGGTAGCGCCCTGCACCCCCCCCCCCCCCCCCCCCATCCTCCTCCAGTCCAATCCCAGTACAGTTGAATCAATACGTCGTTATAGATCTTAATCACGTGAAGCGTATAATCGCCTAAAACCTATCAATTATAGAGAGGGAGATAGCCGGGGCCTCCAAATCCTGGCCCGCAGCACTCTTCCTCCTTGGATTAGGATCTGAGATTGGGTCCGGATCACAGGGGCCGCGCCCTGGCCGGCCAGATCTCAGATTAATGACCACTCCAGGGGCACGCGTCTCTGGCAACAGCAGGCGGGGTGGGGGGGGGAGCGAGGGAGAGGGAGCAGCCAGTTACAGACGGATAAATAATACATCGTTTGGTCTGGGAGCTGACATAATTATAACCTAAGACACGGGCTCTCTGGCCGACCCATGAAATAACAATAGTGCCTGCATGGCGCTAGATCTCACAGAGAATGGTATTACTCACAGTGTTTTTTTTTAGATGCGCCGTAACATGAAAGATGTATCCTTGCTCGCGAAAATGTTTAAGAAGATGTCAGTAATGACGGTTTATTAGAGAGTTGTCTGGGATAAAAACCAGATGATGAGGTCTTTCTGCCAGGCCGTTGAAGATTTTTTCACACGATAGACAGACTGTGGACAGACTTCTAATTGCTCTGCTGAAAGAGTCTCAGTTGTTTAGCGGGTTCCTTCCTTCAGATAAATGGACTGTAGGTGTGGAAGTCGTGGCGTAGCGCTGATCTGAGAGCCGCGTATTGACCCGGCGTCCACGGCGGTAACCGCTAAGCAATTGGCATTCTCCTGCTGAAACACCTTGTTGCTAGCAGCGCCGCAATTAAACACACAGGATCTCATTTCACATGCGTGTCCCTTCAGCTGAAGTGTCCAATCAGGCCTCTCTGCCTTTGAGGTACCCTCATTTCCTGCTCATGTATGTGGGCGTGTGCTCGCTGATGCCCTCAACTTTCCTCCACCCTCCCCTAAAAAAAAAAAAAGCAGTCTGATGAGAACAGGAAATCTAACTTCAGAAACAAATATGTATATTTTCAATTTATCTCACCTCCCATACCTGTCTGTTGCTCCCCACAAGCCTTGGCATGTCTCCTCACTGCCCCTCCAACTCCCACTATTTAAATTCTGAATTCCTAAGCGGATTTTCTCAATTTAGCCATACTTTTAATCTTTGGAGAAAATGAGTGATGACTTCTTTCAATAAAAAAAAAAAAACCTGACAGGCTTACAGCGCACACCGGCGGATTAGTTTCCTGTGGAGATGAGGTTTTCCTTTGTGCCGCCGTGTGTCTGTTTGATGGGGGTTTAACGGAGAGCGTTCACGCTGAAATTGGATGCAGCAGGGATCGCGGGTAGATGGCTGGGCCTCGATATGGACCCCACATGGTAACTTTGCCCTATGCCTTTTCCTTCATTTTCTTCTCCCCTGGGTTTGGTGACTGAGTCTTTAAACACACACACGGACACGCGCGCACACACACACACACACACACACACAGTTACATACAAACGCACACAAACACACAGTCACATATTTCCTACACAGGGACACATGTGCAGTTGCAAATTTGCACACCCCTCCAAACAGCTGCTTTGAATGGCCCAGTAGAGTATCACCACCCACCTGCTCGCTAATCTATTGGATATTCCGACACTTTGTGGCGCTGGTTGGCCGCTGCCTTTCATTACACAGAGGCAGGGCCAGGGCAGAGGTATTCACAGGCTCCCCTAGCAGGCGCTCGCATTCTACACGGCTACAGCCTCACATGGATGACGAGCACGTCAATGTTGGGCGGTAGCGGGCATGGCAGCGCCTCGCAAATGAAGCCGGAGGAATAAAATAAAAAACGGGTCTTGATTGCGCCTCGGTTGGCTACCGCCGCGGCCGCCGGGCCCCGACCGGCGACAGTAATGATTGCATGTGTTTGCCAGGGACCGGGTCTTGATTGGAGATTGGGGTGGGGTTGGGGTTGTGTGAGGGATTCAGTTTGCTGTGATGAAGGTGGGGTGTTGTGGGGTGGGGGGGGGGGTGGAGAGTGGAGATGAGACGGGGGGAGGAGGGGGGGGGGCTTGTGGTCGCTGAGCGTCCCGCTGTGGGGGGGGGGGGGGGTTATACTCCCCGCCTCAGAGGAAGTGGACCCCAGCGTGCGGCCCTGGGAGAGTCTTGAGGCCCCCAGTCACCTGGGTGTGGGGTCACGACAGATGGGCACAGCGAGAGCGGGCTCAGACAGGCTGAGACACTCCCGGCTGGGCCTAACGGAGGCGCACCTGGGGCAGCAGGCTACCCCGGCTACGCGGCCTGACCGGGTGTCTGACGCTCCACCATTTACTCCCATAGCCTCTTAATCCAGTATGGAGGTCTTAAGCAGCTTTGTTTGCTCACCTCACCGCGTGAGTGCCACATCTCTAAAATGGGCATGGGATTAGGGAGGCACTGTGTCAGGGGTGTGGGATGATCCTGGATAGGGTGGTGGGAAGAAGCTTGATTTAATGACAACAACAATAACAAGATGTTTAAATCCCTGGTTTGAGGTGTTAGGAGACGCTTGGCAGTGACCCTAATGTTTCCCCATTTAAAATGCAGGTTCATGAGACACCAAACAATGATATGTTTGTATTTTTTCAAGATTAGTTGATTCGTAACGCAACACTTTACCTCCACGCAGACAGATATCCATGAGGGGAGTACTTTTTATTTATTTTCAGAGATGCATAAATCATCCGACAATACTGCAACTACGGCCACTGAAACAGCCTTTTCAACGCAATAACTATTTTCATTTCTCCCTTTGATGTGTACATACGTTTAACGTGAGCCGGGGCTGAGTGAGGTACGAGACGAGTTGCTTCTCGGCCGGCTTTCTCAGAGTGTTGGGTAGTGGTGTAGAGTGGTGGTGTTAAGTGATGGTGGGGGTTATTGGCCCGGTTTTTGGAGCCCTGCATTTGACCTACTTTCTCATTAATGGGGATTCTGGGTGAGAACGGGAGCCGTTTATCTGGCGATGGAAAAGCATAATGGCATAATTTATTTACCCGCAAAAAGCCGTCCGGCTGCGGGGATACAGCCCGAGCCGACTTTCGACCTCTGTGGGTGCCCTGCTGACCTCTGTGGGTGCCCTGCTGACCTCTGTGGGTGCCCTGCTGACCTCTGTGGGTGCCCTGCGCGTGTGATGGTTGGCGGAACGCCGTTTCAGGGTAGAAAGAAGCTAGATGAGGATGGGTGGCACAGACACCTTTAGAAAACATTCACTAAAAAGCACCAGAGTGAATATTTTTCACTTATGCGTCTACTCCGCGCCAAGGCAATTTCAAGATCCTGAGAGACCCTAAAGTTTTGAGCGCAATACTTCGAAGCGCTACCAAACTGTCCGCGCCGCACCGCTGAGGTAAACAGATGCGGTGCTTTGAGGAGCCGAGGTATGGGAAGTTGAGGCCAGTGTGGCGATCTTGGAGCAGGTGAGGGGGAGAGGCGAGTCACCGTCCACACAGACCATAGAGGGGGCGGCGGGCCGATCGTGCCACGCCAATTAGAGTCCCACTTTCGAGGTGCACCCGACATCAAAGAGAATTATTTAGCGCCTTCCTTTATTTGATTACGGCTACTCTTCTGACCTCTCCTGCCTGTGACCACAATGCATTTCACCAATTAGCCGCGGCATCTGGATGCAATTGATAGCTTGTCAGAGCGTGGAGGGTGGCCCGGAATACTTAATGTCGCTGTCTCAATCCACAAATTATTCACTCAAGTGCATAAATATTTGATTACTGTACCTCGCAGTCCTGTATTGGATTTCTTAGACCCCCAAGGTCAGTATATAGAACTTAAAAATGAAAACATTAGATCTCTTATATAAATATTTTGACCGTCCTATCCATCTCTCGCTCTCTTTCTCCCTATCTCGTTTGCTCCCCTATCCCCTCTCCCCATCTTATTCCCTCTCATTTACTATTTGAAGCAACTATTAGTGTTTTAACACCACAGGAAAGCGGCTTCATTGAAATGCAATGAAAACTGTACAGAGAAGGCAAAGTTAACTAATGGGCTCAAATTTTCAAACGAATGCAAGATTAAAGTCAATTGAATCTCCCACTGGGTTTTGACTGAAACCCTTTGAAAAGAAGCCCCACAGAGGGTTTCAGAAATGAAAAATAGGGCTTGTTCTAAAATATTAATAACATTTTATACCCTCATTATGGCGAGCAATAACGTTTGTTCAGAAACGTTACTTCTATCTCTACCTTGAGGTGATTCACGTCTTCAGCGGTGGTGTGAGGGGGCAGCATGACTGCTAACCCCTGGTGCACCTCAACAACCAGCAACACCGCGTTCCAGATGTACCTCATTGACACATCAGAGAAGGGAGATCATTTCAAATAGACTGTATTCATATTTGATCCGCAGCTCTATAAAGCCAGCAGCCTATTGCCTGTTTCATTGTGAGCATTCCCAAGCCGTGATCCAGTTCAAATGGATGAGAGAGGAGACATTCCCTGACAGTATTTTGGAGTCAGAGAGAGTAGGAACAGAACTTCAGAATAACCAAACAGGAAAAGAGAACTCGAGCAGAGGAGGGGGAGGGGGGGATGGGAAGGTGTTGTCTTTCTCAAAACCTTAGAGAGAGAACTACGCTGAACTCTCCGAGGACGTTTTTTCTTTGCGCTGTTATTGAAGGAGCACACACAGCAGATCTCGCATCATCTACCCTGCCCTACTTTTCCAGCTTTATAAACCATGAATTAAATATATTTCACAACATGTGCCCACGTTCACATAAATGAAATGCACACGACAAATGAACAACACAGAAGGCATTAGGGAAAGTTGCTCTCGATCCTCGACGACGTTGAGTCTCACTCTCTTTTTCGCTCTCTATCTATCTACAGTATCTACAGTATGTATATCCATGTATCTTTTGTCCTTGTCTGTCTGGAGGGTTCAAGTGTGTCAAAACTCACCTGTCCCACTCACATACAGAGAGAGAGCTGCAGGCCTACAGGAGTGACAGGAGGAAAATGTGAAAAGTCTTCCAGCGCCTGCAATGGGCTAGAAGTCATTAAAAACATCACTGCCGGTCTAATTAAGACGGGACATCTGGTCTCTTCTCACAGAATGGATCATCGTTGCAGAGTACAAATAACTCCTCCATGACAAGTTGAGAGGTGTCATACATCTCAGTGATCGTCAATCAACGGGGTATAGTTATGGAACCCTTTCATCATTAATGAGCAAATGCTTTTGTTTTTGCCGTATAAAAGAAAACAGTTAGACAAATTAGAAGGAGAAAAAAGAACGGATGCAGTATGTCTTCTGTCTTTACTCAAACTCCCTTTTATGTTGCTGCCAATTACCCAGGATAAACTTTACTGTCTCTTTTGATGCCGCCGTGTTTCAGCTTTTCGGCGGTTCAAAGCGTTGATTGGAGTTTTTGTGTCGCATTCGGTCGCCCTACCTGAGTCAGGCTGATCAGTGATTGGACTGGGGAGGCAGGGGATGGGATGGATCCTCATCCTGGAAAATTGATGCAGTAACTGAAGTATGTTACCGTAATGAGCTCACACCGCCAACCCAACACCATGTACTGTAGTGCTGCAAAGTGTGAATTTTTTTTTCTGGATGTCCCCTATTGTGACCTCATGTGTGACTGTAGTGACCTCTGCCTTCACCCAACTGGCCAGGTAACAGAGAGGGAGAGAGAGAGACATGAATGTATGCTTCTATGTCCTGTCATGTTTGTTTTTGCTGTGGCCTAACAGCCCCTGGGACATGATGGAAATAAGGGTTTTCTCTTTCTCATGTTATCCTTTGGATTCTTGTTTGTGTTTTTAAATCCATCAATCAATAAATCAAATCAAATCAAAGACAAAGAGAGAGAGAGAGAGAGAGAAAGAGAAACATCAGATACAAATGACGTTAAAAAAAAAACTGACATCTGGCCCGGAAATAACACCCGACCTTATGTAATTGCTAACCACGTTCCTTTCTAACCTCTAATCTGGTCCAAACCTTAAATGGTTGCTCCATTTTAGAAAGTTCTCACTCATAGACGGTAAGAGCAAAACATTGTTTTTTCTTTTTTGTTTTTTTTTTATCATGAAAAAATACCTAAGTCAGACGCTGAAGGAGCCAATGCATGAAAATAATTGGAGCCCAAGGGGTAATATTTGTTCTCCTGAAATAATAATTATTCTTATGGTCTTTGTGCGCTAACACTCAGCCGCAGAGGGAGAACAGAATCCAGCATTATGTTTCCATCAATAACCGTTTGCTTGGGCCTGTGGAGGCAGCTGTATTTCATGCATGTCGGTGGGCTCCTTGTTTACAAGGCTAGCATATTTCCTTCATTATGAGTATGCAGGCAATTTACCACATTGGCATGTGACGGGCTAGCCATTAGAGGACTGGATATTTAGGCTATTTTTCAGTGAAAGAGTGATTCCTCCGTGATAGTTCTCAATAACATTAATATCTACTGTAGCTTGATTGCTGAACAGTTCAATATGTTCAAAGCTAATTTTGTGTGTCTTATATTAAAACATGTTATTAGGCTACATCTTATCTATAATGACGTATTTGATGTCTGTGTCCGTCCATCCGTTCGATGTCCACGATTATCTAGATTACCGGGCTACGTATTAAGTTGACGTTTGGCAGCTGTATTTCTCGGCACCCTAGGATGTGCGGTGTCCCCTGTGAAGTTGTTTGGAACAGCGGCTCTCAATGGCCGCTTTCTGGTAAAAAGTATACTTCCACACGGCAGGATATGCTCCCGTGCGATACTACGGTCCAGTTGCATACACTTCGCTTTCTTCACTTGAATGAACGTTGGTACACAGCTAGTTGAACTTTTTTTTTTAAGTATCTAGCTAGCTATCTCTTCACTGAACAAACGTGAGATCAGCTGCTGTCCTATCCACATTGCAATATTTCTCTATGAACCAAATGGTTTCATCAGCAGTCGACAGTGTCAATATCAGGTAGGGGATTTAGCCTACTTGGCAGCCACAATGAGTTTTGCATTCAGCCCTTAACACTAAGGAAAATTAAAATCAGATTGTGATAGGAAAAAATTGTGTTGTCAGCATGCTTTATTTGATTGAGTTTGGCAGAGTTTGCCATTTTTCCGCTTTTAAAAACACAGAGTTCTGTGGTCCAGCCAGACACCACTTCAGAAATCACAGTCAAGCCAGCCCTCACATTATTTCCTTCTGCGCCTATACTCACGTTGTTACGGTAGTGAGGTTTTTCAGCTTCTTACCAACAAGGTTATGACTCGGGAGTATTCACTGTGGAAGCCATGATGTCTCTTATACAGATTAACAAGGTATCATATTCAGCATATTATGAAAAGAAAACTGTCTGTTTCCAATCACTAATTACACTTCAGAAACATTCTAGAGGACCTCAGGTAGCAGCACATAAAGTTCCAGAACGATTCACTGTGGGATTCCGGAATAAAAGCCCATTGAAATTATTATGCACTGAAACAAGATACTCTGTTCACAAAACTACTAAAAGAAAACTTCACTCTTCAGACATGTTAGAGCACCCCAGGTAGCTGCTCAACAACGCCGGAGGTGATGATCTGAATCGTGAATTTTAACTGATTCAGTCGATTTATCTGCCCCTGGTGTGCTGAGTTATGCTTTATGTACTGTACAGTATGTTCATGCATCCCTGCAGAGTAAAGCTGTGTGGGTCACAGATTTAAAGCTGCAATCACTGATTTTATTCACATTGTCAAAACTAATTAAAACCACCTGATATTCTTTCATTGAGCCATCGCGTCCTAATAGCGTCCTACCTCAATGACTCATACCGGTCGCCTGTCTGTTGTTATTCCAGCATTTCTGCCTGTGTTGTCAATAGCTGGCCCATGCCTTTGCTCCGCCCCGTGCCTTAAACATAATTGGCCGGGTTTCCCAAACGCGTTAAGAAGCACTTAACTCCAAAGTACTTCTTAACTCCCATGCAAAGTTGGGAGTTAAGAAGTACTTTGGAGTTAAGTGCTTCTTAACTCGTTCGGGAAACCCGGACAATACTATTTTTAGCTGTTCGTTTTAGCCTTTCGTTTGTAAACAAGTCTCTTTCTGCCTCTTACTCTAGTGGTAAATAAAATCAGTGATTGCTGCTTTAATATTTGATAGATAGATATAGATAGATAGATAGATAGATAGATAGATAGATAGATAGATAGATAGATAGATAATAAAACAACACGCTGCCATCGTGTCAGGGTGGAGATGGAGGAGGTTCTGTAACCCATGTATCCCAAGATCAAAAACAGCTAAGTGCAATGCTTTTTGTTCTACTACAGTAACCCACATTTAGAATGTGTGTTTTCAAGGGTTCAAGTAAGAACAAATTGGAATTACTAGGTGTTTCAGTATCAGAGAGGGGATCGTTATTACCTCCGCCCCGAGAGGCATTGTTTTCGGTGGCGTTTGTTGGTTGGTTGGTTCTTTAGCAGGATTAGGTAACAATTACCAGACCAATTTTCATGAAACTTGGTAGAGGGGTGCAGTATGGGATAACTTAGAACCCAGTACATTTTGGAGCGGATCTGAATCACAAGGTCGATCCAGGAATTAAAACAAAACTTAGAGAGAAGCCAGCTCCCCATGTAGGGGTGTTAGAGACATGGGGCACCGAACCAACCAAACACGGCCACCCATTTAACTTCATTCATTTTTTGGACTTTGGCTCTGGAGCGAAAAATCATCCCGATTGATTGTCAATAGGGCGGATTGGAACGGCCATATCTCGACGTGCAAAGGTCACAGAGACACAGGGCTTGGACTGACATAAAGGTCTTGACCTAACGAATGTAGCAATACCGAACATGTCTTGTTTGCATTTACGTGTACGCATAGAGACACAAAATGGTCTGTGCTCTCCGAGCACCATTTCTAGTTGTCTATGTGTTGACACTGTGGGACCAGTGTCAATGTCTAAAATACAATGAGACACTTATACCAGAGAGTATTAAAAGTAGAATCTCAACCCACAAGCCTGTAGATGTTTGATAAATTATCAACAATAACACGGTGAGGCCATACTTTGGAAATTGCTCCATCCGTGTGGCTATAGCAGCACAGAAGCCTCCTCAGTCAATACCATATCCTATTCTACACCTTGGATAAAGAGATACAATAAGTGAATGAAAGAGGTCCTTATTTAGTCTAAAATAAGGCAATTTCTATGTAAATCGGCAATAAGGCAGAACTTTTACAAATGCATAAGGTTTCCCATTATTGGCATGCGGTGGTCTAAAAATCGTTTAGCTGCTTGATAGCAGCCGTCTTATCTCAGCGAGTATTTGCTTTCCTTCCTCTTATATTAATGTTTCCTGCGATATTAAGCCATCTTCCACCAGATAAATATCTGCTGTGTAGCAGGCACTCACGCTGCAGCATTTGATTATTCAGCCTAGTAATTCCTTCATAGACGCACACACACACACACAAACACACACACATCCGTAACCAAGCAGGCAACCAGGTACAGTACCATATTAACTGCTAGCAGAATATCAATTTCAGATTGAACCTTTCTTGGATACATTATTGATTGACCGGTGATATTGTTCCCAGAAAATAAGTGCCATTGAGTTATTGTTTAATATGGATGCTAATGCCGGTAGGCTGTCTACTAAAGGCCCTGTCTCAGCCTGTGGAATAAGCTCTGATGCTCATCCTAGGTGCTACAGGTTGAAGCCTCCCTGCTCTGTCAATGCAGACACTGCAAAGAAATTAATGTTGTTTCTGTTTCTGGCAGGACACAGTCTTTGCAGAAGTTCAGGGGGTCTAGTTTTTCATAGCTGATAGCTGTTTGATAGCTGTTTTTTTCATAATCGGCACACTCCCAGGACCAAACGTGATATCCTTTGCTAGGTGTCAGCGTCGGAGGCTGGAACCCACGCCAGCCAGAACAGATGAATGGATTTGGTGATTCCTCATTTGTTGCAAATTCCCAGTCTGGATGGCTTCTACTCGTTGTTGAATCCATGGCAAATCAGAGCTTGTGGCGCACATGTCACTGCACACTGTTTGCTCATTAGCGCTTGTCACTTAATTCTGCTCCCCGTACTTTCTGTTCCCGCTGCTGATTGGCTGGTGGGCGCCTTGCATAACTACGGCCCACTTTCCCATTTTTTGTGTGTGTGTGCGTGTATGTGTGTGTGTGTGTGTGTGTGTGTGTGTGTGCTCCAGAATCGAGACGATTGGGCCTGACACTGTCGTTTTATGAATGGCAGGAGGAACAATGGTGTCATGATACTCATATTTGTTAGAAAGGGAACAACAAAGAGCGGCATGGTTTCTCCTTCCACAGCCAGTGATAAAGTGACTGGGGGAGCCCATCTTTCTGAATGACTCCTGGCCAGCTTAACTAGACCTGAACCACGGAGAGCTGAACACCTCAGGGTTTGAGATGCAGCCAGGTGATCTCACGCCCGCCATATCTATTGGGGCGCATGTTTAAATCCCGATTGTAGGAGCCACCAAAAGTAGTTAACGCTCATCCCAGAACTGCTGACAGCCGTAGTGAGAAAGTAGAACCAATTTTGGAGCCATTATGGAAATCTAAATTCGAGCGCAGCCATTGGTTTTTTGATAAAACTACATTTTAACAACCAGACGGGTATCAGCAACAAGCATATTTCTGATGTTTTCATCACACACAAAAAAAGACTGGACTCAGCAAATACTTTACTCCAGCCAAGATTGAATTCTCCTAATAAAAACAGCAAATAAAAAAACTTGAAATTAACAGCAATGTTTTGCCCAAACATCATGATGCAGGAAGGTGTTATTTTCCAAGGTTTCCTGCAGGATGAAATTGGAATCAAAGTCTAAGTTGTATATCAGATTTAGAAGATCTTGGCTTCTCCACCAGTTGTCTGTCACAGCACCGTGTCCCAGTACACACATGCAGTTGTGGGGCGTTGATTTATTCATGCTGTTTTCTTTAAATATTCACATTGTGGCAATCCATTGAGACACGCTGTCCCTCTCCAGAGCTGTAGCTGAAGCAATGCAAAGATGTAGCGAGAGGACTCGGGGCTCTTAATTATTGAATAAGTTGCAAAATAATCACTAACAAGCCACGATCCTGTGCTGTGAAGATGCAGGGGCCCTCGGCAGCTCTGAGCGTCACTGGTACAGGCAGGCAGATGACAACATCAACACAACAATCAGACTAAAAGACACCCCAGCCCCAAGCTCTGGAGTGGACTGGTGACCTCCATCTAACGCTTGACTGAAAGAATGCTTTCACCCCTATTTTCCCATCTTTATGTGGAATACATTTTGCGGTGGGCCTCATTTCAATCTCAAGGCTGAAGGGGTGAATAGAACAGGAGGTGTGGAATCTTTATAAAGGCCGTCCTTACTCCCAGCCCTCTCTCTCTAATGAATACACTGCTCTGGGTATGCCTTCTGAAGGTGTACGCACTCCTTGCATACAAGCTTCTATAGACCCTTTCAATTGAATTTTCGGTCTCTAGGGCAACGACTTGGTCCAAGTAAACTTCCTGTACGTCAATATGCAATAATAGACAAACGCTAGCAAATAGAAAACTTTTTCATAATGTCCAAATTAACTTTAGGGACGTGTTGTTCTATGCTGGGATTATTATGTACATATCTTGACTGTGCTGCCTTTGGGAGGCTCAAGAAATAGCTGCTTGTCATTTTTAATTTTAGCTACTGAGGCTAGCTACCACTGCTAACGTTAGCTAACTTGACAGTTATATCGTCTAGGCAAACCGGATGTTGAGATAGACCAAAGTGGTTTTATTGTTTTGACTATGAACATTCCAGTCTATAGACCCCAATAATATTTCTGAGGGTGAACTCCTTGGTGTTTTTAAATATGTAAAAATGCCCAACAGCCAAACTCAATCAAATAAAGCATGTGCTGATAACACCATTTTAGTCCTATCCAGTGTTGTGAGTAACTGATTACAAAGTAACGGATTACTGTAATCAGATTACTTTTTCCAGTAACTTGTAATGTAAGGTATTACATTTGAATTTTCAGTAATCAGATTACAGTTACTGACCTAATACAATTTTTATTGCTTTGAGTTACTGAACGCGTGCCTGGTTCCTGTCATTTGGTTGATATGCACATGCAGTCTCTGTAGTTCTCGCTGAACTGACTGTTTATGTTATCTGGGTTGACGTAAAAAGAGTGCTGGTATAGGATCAGATATTCTTGTGTCTATTATGTTCTAAGATGCAAAACTGATCCTAGAACAGAACTTCTATGATTCGGGTAAGGAATGATCTTGTTTTAAAAAGTAACTCAAAAGTAAAGTAATCTTTTCAGAGAACGTAATCAGAAACTTGATTACTTTTATTAAGTAGTTTTCCCAACGCTGTTCCTATCACAGCTTGATAAGGTAGTCTCAATGCTAGACTTATGAGAGTTATTTTACTGATACATACATACATACATACATAAGTTATGCTAACTACGTTACTGCATGCTGCAGATCTCTCTATGGGTCTGGGATACTTTTTCAAATGGCAATTCATTGGTAGCGCCGGCGAGACCAAGCAGTAACGACTTTTGCGATCCCACCCAACCTGGCCCCGCCCATCTAACCTGGGCTAGTGTCTCATTTGCTGCTACTACCTGTCACTCTTTCAATTTTGACCTGTCGATACTCCCTTAGAACACCAGCTTGGACAGCAAAGTGGCACAGACTATTATGTAGTATGCAGAGCGCAGCGATTCAACGTAATATGAGTCTGGAGAGAGACAAGTTAAGGTCCTTACAAGATGCTTATTAACAATATGTGTTAATAAGACATTAATAAGTTGATAATAGCATTATAAACACGTTCATTGTTAGATTATAAGACATTTATAAGAAAAGTGTTAACTGTTTATGAACTGCTTAATAATGTTAGAAGCCTAATAGTTTCATATACATGCTTATTTGCCATTGAATATGCACTTATTGATATTTATAAGAAACGTACTAACAGTTTATAAACTGCTTAAGAACGCTAATTAAAGCCTCATTAGTTTCTTATACTACTTATTAGCCGTTACTTATGCACGTTACTATGCATTTTGCAGGTACCGGTTCTAAAATGAGAAGAGTGCCTTTTTAAAGGAGTAGTAAAGAGAAAATGCATGTTTTGCCCTGTTTTAAGGTTATTTATGATCATATACAATGGTTCAGATCAAAACGTTGACAAAACTAGCACTTTTGAGAAAATCTGATAATTGCTCTACCACTGTTTAGGTCATATAATGGATGTGGGTGGGCACCTTTAAAAATCATTCAAAAACATGTTAAACTCTCGATTTCAAAGACAAGAAGCTCACCGAGGGGGTAATTGGTGTCCGTTGGTGTTCTGACATCAAATTCGCCGCAATGAATCCTTTAGGGCAGGGGTCTCAAACTCGCGGCCCGCGGGCCAAATGCGGCCCGCCGGACGCTAGTTTGAGGCCCCCGCCTTGATATGAAAGTTTAATGTTAGTGCGGCCCGCGCGAGTTTGACATGGATGCTGTATGTATGGTATCATGTACCCAGAAATGACAGCTTAAAGCTGTGTGCACACCGGACACAATTGACACGATTTTGTCCCGCCCATACGCGAGCGAGCCCGCCTGTTTTGCTTTTTCTCTCATCATCCATGACTGAGATCACCACCATCACTGCGCTGTACTGCTCTGAAAGTCCGAAGCTCCGCTGTCATTTCTGGGTACATGATACCCTCTGGAGGCGTCACATTCTCCCTAGTTCTCCCTATAAACGTGCATTTTTTTCACACTGACAGGCTCAGATAGTTACAATAAGTGTCCGACAACATACTAGAAAGGAGAAATGAACGTATGTCTACCTTTAGCTTGAGATCGCTGTTTGTTGTTGTTCTGCTGCTGTGTGGACTAAAGGGGTGTTCACAGCAAAAGCGACAAAAATAATCGCAAAATACTCAAAAATACTCCCATGGTCAGTAAACGGCCGCCGGTAAACTGTGGGTTTTTCCCCCAGTTCTCTCCTTCAGTGCTGCTGCTCTGAGCCGGCTGCCTGCCAGCTAGCAGTGGTTCAGTCCTCCGGTCCAGTCCCGCGAAAAAAATAAACAACCTCCGGTCTGCATTGACTTTGTATGTAATCTCGTCGGTTTTCCCCCGGTTCTCTCCCTCCGAAACTCCCGGTCAGGTAAACCGCCAGCGAACTCCGGTCCAGTCCCATTCCCCCGGTCAGGGGAAGTTCACAGGGGATTCACCGGCTCTCTCCTCCCGGTCAGTAAACAGGGGATTCACCGGCTCTCTCCCTCCAGAGCCGGCTGCGAAACATAAACTCTCCTGGTCGTTAAACGGTTGTCGGTAAACTCTGTCTTCCATAAACTGCAGCGGGCACAGCAGCCTGCAGGACACCGCACAGGACCTGTGTGCAGTAACGTTATGAGACTCTCCACACTGATTGGCTCTCGCAACAAACAGCGATCTCAAGCTAAAGGTAGACATACGTTCATTTCTCCTTTCTAGTATGTTGTCGGACACTTATTGTAACTATCTGAGCCTGTCAGTGTGAAAAAAATGCACGTTTATAGGGAGAACTTATAATATAAATATTAAACGGCCACCACAAACACTTTGTGTTTCCATGGTTTCTGACGTTCAACCAATCACTAACTGTGCCGTGCTCGACGTCATATGCAGGCGCAGGACCCTGAGCCAATCTGGTACCAGCGGAAATTACGTTCTTTGTACGTCAGCTAAACACTAAAACTTAAACTTCAACACAACAGCGATACCTAGTGGAATTATATATTACACAGCCCCAAACATGTCTTTCTCAAAGCCTGCAGTGAAGAGAAAGGTTGGTGATGAGCACAGACAATTTCAGGAAAAGTGGGAAATTCAGTATTTCTTTGTGGAGCACAGGGGCACTCCGACGTGTCTTATTTGCACAGAGAAAGTTGCGGTGCATAAGGAATACAATTTGAAACGTCATTACACAACTAGACATGCTGAGGACTATGCAAAATACCAGGGAGATGAGAGAGCCAACCGAGTTGCCAATCTTAAAACATGTCTACTGAAGCAACAAGATTTTTTTAAGAAAGTAACCAAAGAGAATAACGCAGCAGTCGAAGCTAGCTATGTGGTTAGTGAGATGATTGCTAAAGCAGGAAAGCCATTTACAGAAGGTGAATTTGTCAAAAAGTGCCTGTTACAGGCTGCAAGTATTGTCTGTCCAGAAAAGAAAGGTCAGTTCAGCAACATCAGCCTTTCTGCCAACACCGTGGCAGAGCGCATTTGTGACATGTCAAGTGACATTTATGATCAACTGTGTGAGAAAGCAAAATGTTTCAGTGTATACTCAGTCGCTCTTGATGAGACCACAGACATCACTGACACTGCCCAGCTCGCAATATATGTCCGTGGTGTTGATGACAATTTTGAAGTGACAGAGGAGTTGCTCACAGTAATGCCAATGCATGGCCAGACCACCGCTCAGGAGATATTTCACCAGCTGTGTGATGCCATTGAGAATGCCGGTTTTTCATGGAAGAGATTTGTTGGGATAACAACTGATGGAGCGCCATCAATGACAGGGAGGAAAAATGGACTGGTGGCACTTGTTCAAAAAAAACTGGAAGAGGAGGGTGTGGAGGAAGCCATAGCTCTGCACTGCATTATCCATCAGCAGGCCCTTTGCAGCAAATGCCTGAAATTTGACAACGTGATGTCTGTTGTTGTGCAATGCATCAACCACATCAGATCCAGGGGCTTAAAACACAGAAGGTTCCGTGCTTTTTTAGAAGAAATGGAGTCAGAATATGGGGACGTGCTTTACTTCACCGAGGTACGTTGGCTCAGCAGGGGAAACATGTTGAAGAGATTTTTTGAGTTGAGAGCAGAAGTGAAAGTCTTCATGGAGAAGAATGGGGTGGCTGTTCCTGTGTTAAGTGATCCTATATGGCTCATGGACTTAGCTTTTCTTGTTGATGTCACGCATGAGCTTAATGTACTGAACAAGAGGTTACAAGGCCAGGGGCAACTTGTCAGTGCTGCCTATGACAATGTGAGAGCATTCTCCACAAAACTTATGCTATGGAAAGTTCAGCTATCTCAGACAAACCTTTGCCATTTCCCAGCATGCAAGGCACTTGTGGATGCAGGCACACCATTCAGTGGTGAGAAGTATGCTGATGCCATTTTGAAGCTACAGGAGGAATTTGACCACAGATTTGCAGACTTCAAGACGCACAGAGCCACATTTCAAATTTTTGCGGACCCCTTCTCCTTTGATGTGCAAGATGCCCCTCCTGTGCTTCAAATGGAGCTCATTGACCTGCAGTGCAACTCTGAACTCAAAGCCAAGTTCAGGGAGGTGAGTGGAAGAGCAGACAAGCTTGGGCAATTTTTGAGAGAATTGACTCCCAGCTTCCCTGAGCTTTCCAGAATGTTCAAGCGGACCATGTGCCTTTTTGGGAGCACGTACTTGTGTGAAAAGCTCTTCTCCACCTTGAACTTCAATAAGTCCAAGTACAGGACCAGACTTACTGATGAGCATCTTCAAAGTCTACTGAGGGTCTCAATTGCTTCCTCCCTCAAGCCAAATGTGGCTCGGCTATGCAAGAGGAAGCGCTGCCAGACCTCTAGCCAAAAGTAGGCAAGAGAAGCCATGTTCAGAACAGTTCATGTTGAAAGTTTCATTAATGTTCATGTTAAAGGTTAAATAACTGTTAATACTGTTAATTTGAATCTGAAAAAAAATAATTTCTCTACCCACCAACTATATGTGGTTTCTTAAGTTTTTCTTATTTGCTGTTTTATTATTATTTTATTTATTTATTACTGATTGATTGATTTATTTTCTTTATTCTTTATTTGTTTATTTATTTTTTCATCTTATTTTGTGTAGAAAATTAAAAATTAAGATATTTGAGAACAGTGGAATGTTTTATCAGAGCTTTTCTTGTGGAAAACCGGAACCAAAGCACTGAAAAAGTGTAGGGTATAGCAGAAGCAAAAGCATTGAAGACAGTTTTTTTTTTTCTTTTTTTTTCTGTTTTTAATAAATGCGTTTTTTTTGTTGAAAACCTGATGCGGCCCAGCCTCACCCAGACCCTAGCTCCAGTGGCCCCCAGGTAAATTGAGTTTGAGACCCCTGCTTTAGGGTTTCATTGATCATTTTATGAAATCCATTGACTTGTATTGAAGCGACCGTTGTAGATTTGTAGATCAATCCGCAGAGGGGATTCAGGAAGCGGAACTACTTACGGTAGCTATTGTTATTGTTTATGTTGCTAGGCTACCTAGTTTGCGGAAGTTTACACACGTATGTTCTGCGACTAAATAGTTCTATGCTAAAAAAAAAAAATTAAAAGCCTTTCCAGACGAACTAGAATCTTAAATTGAGAGTTTAACATGTTTTTTGAATGATTTTTCAAGGTGCCCACCCACATCCATTGTATGACCAAAACGGTGGTAGAGCAATTATCAGACTTTCTCAAAAGTGATAGTTTTGTCAACGTTTTGATCTGAACCATTGTATAGGATCATAAGTAACCTTAAAACAGGGCTAAACATGCATTTTCCCTTTACTACTCCTTTAAGCATATTAAACCCTTTATTATGCCCTTGTGGCCGATTTCAATGTGTCTGCACTGCATTAAAGGAGTAGTAAAGGGAAAAGTCATGTTTAGCCTTGTTTTAAGGTTACTTATGATCATATACAATGGTTCTGATCAAAAAGTTGACAAAACTAGCACTTTTTAGAAAGTTGATAATTGCTCTACCACCGTTTAGGTCATACAACTAACACCTCAGTGAGTTTCTTGTCTTTGACATTGAGAGTTTAACATGTTTTTTGAATGATTTTTCACGGTGCCCACCCACATCCATTGTATGACCAAAACCGTGGTAGAGCAATTATCAGACTTTCTCAAAAGTGCTAGTTTTGTCAACTTTTTGATCTGAACCATTGTATATGATCATACATAACCTTAAAACAGGGCTCAACATGATTTTCCCTTTACTACTCCTTTAACTAATGCTTAATAAGAGGATCTTAATATAAATTGTTACCCTGATGGTAGGTGCCAAGTAAATCCCATACCTGATGTTCACTCTATCAATTCAAAATGGCACAAAAAGATATGCTGATAAAACCATTTGGTTCATAGAGAAACAAGGTCGTAATGTGATACCAAGATATCAACTCATCTCAGGTTCATTCAGTGAAGGTATAGCTAGCTAGCTGTATTTTTTTTTTTTTTTACAGCTAATTGGGTACTCATCTCACCTTTGTTCAGTGAAGAAAATGATATGCATGAAATTGGACCGTAGCACTGCATGGGAGCGTATCCTGCCACGTGGAGCTACTTTTTACCCGACAGCGCTTGTTGTAAACCGCTGATCCAAACAACTTCACAGGTGACAGACACTGCACATTCTAGGATGCAAAGAAATTCAACAGCCGAATATCAACTTCATACACTGGCTGGTTGTCGAGATAATCGCGTACCTGTAAGTAGATAGTAGTATCATTAGAAGCAGACGTTTGAGAGAGCCTCCTGACACTCACGATCAACACTTATGACGAGATAGCTGCCTGTCACAGGTGATGGATATGAGGAAGCAACAATTCCACATTACCAATTATATTCCACTGGGAATGTCTTAAAAAGACTTCAAAATGCATTAGCTGAATTTGAATGAAATTCAATAATATATTATTTTTATCTTCTTTGGATACAAGAAAATGTAAGAAAAGGGAGTAGAGCGATCATTACTCTGGTCTTTTCACAAGATATCTTGTTTTAGCACATCCATCCAAAGCCAAACTAATGGAATTCTGTGCAGCCGGCTGTCTGGTGTATTCTGATCACTAGAAGATTGCACTATTGACCAAATGTCAGCTACATAGCGATGCGATGATTGAATAAAAGAGTATACATAATCGAAGCTGAGGACTCAGCCAGGCCTGCCTTCTGTTGCCTTTCTAACAACACCCTGGGAAATTCTGAAAATCATTACCACACACACACACACACACACACACACTCGCACATCACACACATCACATATACACACTCACACATCACATACACACACTCACATCACACACCTCACATATACACGCACACACACACACACCTATAGCCTTTATCTCTCTTGTGCATTGTACAACCCAACTCTTTTTGATACACTATTTGTTTTTCTCATCAAGCGGTAGGATTCATTTCTTTCTCCTCCTCATCCTCCTCCCTGCACACTGCATCTCACCCTATATGACATTCCACCCTACTCCCTTCTGTCGGTCAGTGAATGAATGGCATTAGGCCTCCCCCCGTCAACACCGTATTTGATGAAATATTCGGGGCAGAGATTAATCTGCTATCAGACCCAGTGGTGGGACAGAGGATGAGGAAGACAGAGAGGCCACCTTTCCCCCACGGAAGCAATTTGGACCGCAGGTTATTTAGATCAGCCACCGGACAGCGATTGGTTACTGGAGAAGGGGTGTGGGGAGGGGAGTGACCCTCCAGGGAGCACCTCCCTCAGACATAACTCACACACCTGAGGGGCGCAGCCAGGGAGTATGGGTAATGAATGAAATTTTGATTGGGAGCAGAAAACCCCCAGGAATCGCCCCACTGTAATAAAGTGAAGCTCCCTCATGTGAATTATGTTTTACTGGCCAGCCTGGGCAAGCGAACAGCTCTCCGACTGATCTTATTATCTGAATTCATGTCACGGGGTCTGGACAAAATTAGGGTGTCTCCTCACTCATTCACATAAACTTCGTTTTAACCACAGTAATCAACCCAGTGTCCAAATCGTTTGTGTGAGTGACACCATTTCACGAGGAATGACAGTATTTTCTCAAACGGGATATCTGACTCTTGCATAAAGGAAATTCTGATCTACAGTACTGAGGACAAATATATAGTTTCTCCTCAAGGAGAACAGTTAACATATCTTCCATATGATGGGGTTTATTTCATTATTATTATTATTATTATTATGACTCCTACAGAGAGACAGTATAGAGGACGTTCTGTTCATTTCTGTGTCCTGTGACACAGCCAGACATGTGCGTAGATCCCTCTCTCCCAGGAACCCTGGGTATGCTGAAGGCTGGAGATCGGAACCCTGGGTAATGATAAAGGCTGGAGATATTTTTATTTTATTTCTTTATTTCTCATTTACAGACAGGAGAGCGGGGTCCCATCTGTTCGGTGCAAGGCCCCTCCGAGCAGTCTTTGATATTGCCGAACACTATTGGATAGGATGAAGGCTTGGCTAATGGACCTTCAAGAGCTCATTTGTTTGAGGCAATTATTGAGAGGCGGCTCTTCCTCTGAAGACCTCGAACCCCCCCTCCCGCCCCCCCCTCAACAAATAGGGAAGGATTACAGTATTTGCTGTTTGGTGAGAATGCGTTTGACTGAAGGGCATCAGAAAACGGATCCTGTTTCTTTGAGTTGTGACGAGTACAGGCGAGGAGGGGGGGAGGAAGCTTCAGTCTGTATGCAGAGCTGGTGGATCAAACCAATCAATTTCCAATGTAACACTGGAGAGAAAAAGAAAAACAATCTCAAAAAATGAAAGGAAAGCAATAGGCCTGCCGGCGTCTGAGTCAGCAGCAGGCTTCCTGTTAGTGGCCAAAGCCCTCACATCAAAATGGAGATTGAACAGCAGCTCCCAAAACTCAAAGACAATGATCATACGTCTTCCTCTGTGGCATGGGGGCATAATTACAGACAACATCACAGAACCCGTCGCTATGGGCGGGCTTTAGGGGGATGGGCCCGCCCACAGAAGTGCTAGTGCCCCGCCCCCACTGGCTCCCAGATATAATAAAAAATTCTGTTAAAAATTTAAAAGTGCTAACTTTATATTCCTTATAAATGATGACATTAAAATAATGAAATGGTTTGGTTCTGTTGTGTGAGCGGCCACCTTAGGCCACTGAAAAAGGAAGTTGCCATGTAGCAGCAGTTACAGTAGACCTAGCCTACTGCGCCATTTCAGTTGAGAGTTGAGCTGAGTTATTTCCCAGTAGGAGAGAAGGTTCGCTTTTGCTAGAGTGAGGATATTCAGAAATGGTTTAACATCTCGCCAAGTCTCCAACTCCTCTAACGTAATAGCTAACATCCTTTGTACAGTACATTCCGTTGTGCACTCCAAGTCATGCCAACTGTCATCACAGATTACACCCTTGCCCTAACTTTTGGGAACATCTACCATCTACTTTTAAGTTCAACACTTTAAAAGATTTTCAATGAGCATCGGTGTAGTGTGTTGCTACACGAACGTAAGGTTCAGCTTATTTGTTTGCTTTTGAAAAGGACCTTACTCACAAGTTAAAGGATAAGGATGAATGGAAGGACACGTTAATGAGAAGATTCAACACTCAGAAACGGCACCTTCAACCTCACTGAGCCACAGGGAGATGGACAGAGCGCCGTTCAGCGTAGGCTGAGTTCAGATGTGTAACGTAACTCACTGCATTCGAATAATTTTAGACCTTACATCAGGACATATTAAATATATCTTTGTTAGTATACAACCTCAGTAGGCTGTTAGTTAGGATGCGCATTTATTGTTTTGTACTGTCTTGTTGTAGTTTAGTGTTTGTCTATTGTTATGTGTCATGCTGCAACACTGAATTTCCCTGACGGGATGAATAAAGTATTCATAAAGTATATATATCGTATCGTATCAGTTCTGCACGGTGTCGGACTATTAAAAATGGCTAATAATAATTGTATAATAACAATATGCCCCCTTTAAGACTGAGCCATGGTGACAGGTCTGCTACATCATTGTGTTTAATACAGACTCACAAAGTCCTGCAGTTTCTAACCCTAGGGGACAGACGTGCATGGCTGTTGTGGATAAATGAAACTCTGAAGTCATTTTAACTGTAGGATCTGCCACGTTGTCAAGGAGATGTACAGGTGTGTCAGTTTTAGGTTGTTGAGCACCCTAGCACCATCGTACCATATACAGTACAGAACCATACCCAGGTGCATTCAACTTCCTTTATAACCGCTCAGTGTGTCCTGGCATCGTCAGCTGTCAAATATTGATCATTCATCTGTGAAAGTACAATATGTACAGTAGCCTCATTGGAGGTTGCATATGTAGTGCTATTTGATATTTTACATCTATAGTATAAGGATATAACATCCTCTTCAGCATGTTTTTGATTTTTTTTTTTTAAACAAATGTTGCTTTAGATTTGCTGAAACCTGATGGATTGTCTTGTTTCTGACCCAGACTGATCAGCGGGCTGTATTTAAAAACAGCCCTTAGCCAAGCTGAATGGAAGCTAAGGTGGGGGGAAAATATTGAAATGGTTGCCGAAGATGACAAGACCAACGTGGTGAGAAGCCTGGATCTCTCCGTCTTATCCTCCTGTTCTCAGCGTATCAATCCAACCCCCCATCCCCCCACCCCCGTGGATCAGGGCGAGGAGAGAGACAGCTCTAAGATCTGCTCTTCCCGTCTCTGTTACCTCCCTGGTGGATCCGCCTGATGTGAAAGCTAATCTCTTGCTAACTTTGTGTGTTGTATCACTTGGCACGATTTAAGTTTTTATATTCTTTTTTTTTATACTCCTACTTTTCCCCCTCTTCTTTTCACCAACCCTGCGTATGGCGGAGCACTGGCGTCCTCACATCAGACTATGAGAGAGCGATGCAATATAGCGCGCCTCACACAGGCCTGGTAATGCAGTCAATGGTATAAGGCCGGGCACAATTTAAAACTGCTTATCTGGGCTGAATCCTGAAGGGAAATCATTCCCAAACACTTTCCTTTCATAAGCACGCGTCAGGGCTTAGAGCTGCGCGCTGTCCGTCCCACCGCAGTCCCCGCCACCAAATCACTTTTCAACACGGTCAAAAGAGCAAATGAATGATCGCGGCGACTGCCGAGGCCACCGTCCAGACCTCTATCTGAGGAGGGCCGACTTTCCGAATGGAGTTCACTGTTATCAAATATCACTTCACCCCAACCCCCCCCCCCAACCCCCCAACCCCCATGAAAAAAGAAAGCGATCAAAGTGAAACCGCAAGATATGGGGTAATAACGGGCCAAGAGGTGTTTTGTTTGTGCTGGCCATGCATAAAGACTAGGACCCTAAACAAACCAACTGACTATCTTTGAGGAGTGGGGGTTGGGGTTGGGGGTGGGGGTGGGTGGGAGGGGGGGCTGTTTTCACAACCTTTCTCCAATGCCAAACGTCAGGATAAGTCCCTTTGACATAAAGAACAGCATCCAATAGCTCACTGAGAGCGATTCTGAAAAGGAGAGAGGTGAGTGCAGCCGGCAGAGCTCACTTCCTCTGCTCTTCTTACTGTATCAGGAGGGGGCGGGGGCGGCGGCGGCGGCGGCGGCGGCGGCGGCGGCGTCTTCTTCTGCGCTCTCACGCTGGTATTTCAGAGCGGTCGCCGCCGAGGGTGTGGGGGGCGGCATCACGCAGACGCCGTCGCACGACTACAATGGAGGCGACGCCGTGGTCCCTCAGAGGATGAGTTTCAGGCACGATCATCACAGGGGGATTAGCCGACTATTCTGTGGGGTCCGCCGTCTCTCTGTGAGAGCAGCCAATTAAAACGTATAAAGGAGGGCTCCTAGACACAAAAAAAAAGAGGAGCTAAGATATAAAGAGCCTCCGTTTTCTTGTACATCAACCACGTCTTCTCCTCTGCTCTACTGTATCTGAAGCAGGGGAGAGGGATGTGGGGGGGGGGGGACTCCCAATCCCACGGCTTTGAAACCAAAAGCGGTATGAACTACATGCCTAATTTGCGGTTTCACGCCACAACAGATTCCCGTCAAAACGACGTAGGTCTTGACACTAGAGGCCGCAAAGTGACAAATGGATTGCAACTGCACCGTGTTTACCCGCGCCACATCCACCAGCCTTTGTGCATGTGTGTGTGTGTGTGTGTGTATGCGCACTAATGTGTGTGTGTGTGTGTGTGTGTGTGTGCGTTCACATCTGCCTACTAAACTGGTAGGGGCGTTCCAATGCTGGAGAACGAGTGGAGGATCCGCACGGGGCGCATCATCACTCCTCGCCAGCGAGACTCAGCACGCATGTCGCCTTTTAGGGCAAAGCTGTCAGAGGGCATTAGATAACAAGCAAGTCGCCATTAGCGTGACTAAACCGCTCATTAGAGGCCGGGGCCTGAAGAACCTTCCTCCCTTCCTTCCTTCCCTCTGTCCGTCCAGGTCAGAGGAGCTGCAGCACCACGGTCATAGCCAGGCCCAGTCCTCTATATAATAAAGACCCAACTAGAGTCTGCAAAAAAAAAAAAGGAGACCAAGAAGGCTGCTGGAAGAAGTTTTCCTTTAACGATGCCGCAGATACAAAACAGCAGGTGCCTGGTGGGGAGAGTGACAGGGCCTGCAGCCTGTGTGAAACCTAGTGATTAGCCATCTTAATTAGCTGTCGTCTTTGGCCCCGGTTCTCCTCTGCATGATGGAAAGTTGTGCCGGGAGGATCGATCTGGAGGTTAAAAAAACAAAAAAAACACAAGCCACCCGCAAGCCTCCCCTCCGGACCGACACTTCCTCAGCCGAGAGGCCAAAAAACACCCAGGTCTCGGGGGGTAGGCCTTTCAGAGCAGAGGACATCCGGCCCGTCCTATTGGCAGCTGCTCAGCTTGTTTGTCATTGATTGGCTAGATCATCCATCCTCAAAGTCCGGACTCCGGTCCGGATCCGGACCAAACCACAACTCAGTGGGGTCAAAATTCAAGTCAAAATTCTCTGCTTTCTGTGCTGCAAGCAGCACTTCGAATGTCCTCTGCTTCCAGGGGTTGGCTTTGGCAGTGTTGCCAGATTAGGAGATTTAACTATGTGGTCTACCTTTGATCACACTGGGCAGTTGGGAAATTGTCAGTCTGATCTGGCAACACTGGAGTCATGTGAGTTGACAGCGCAGATAAGTTGACAGCGCAGCTAATGCTAGTTTCGTCTGCAGCTAGCTAGTAGCTAGCCTGACATTAGTTTTAGCCTCAGTTATTTCTATCACTAGTGTAACTGGCATGTTCAAACGTGGCCAAAAGAAAAGTCAACAGTGAAAAAAGACAATTCAGATGAATGGATCTAAAAAATGCCTTCATCTTCCCTCCAACGAGCAAACCGGTGTGCTTAATATGCCAAGGAACAGTAGCTCTTGTGAAGTGGTCATTTGAAATATGAAAACAAAGCAGCCATTTTGAAGCAACCTTTCCAGAAAAATCAACGGGATGAAATCAGAGAGGAGAAGGATACAGGAGGTGAGGAGATAAGACAGAAAGTGAGAAGACAGGAGGTTGAGAGGAGAGGAAGAATGTTCATAAATGTTCTCACAAACCCACATCCAGATAAGTTCTGTTTATACAGGTCAGACATTAAATAATAAAGAGATTTTTTAATTTCCTTAATTCCTTAATTTTTTAAATTCTCCTCTATTACAAGATGAGGATATAAGACAGCAGGTGAGGAGAGGAAGGAGACAAGAGGAGATGGGAGAGGAGACAGGACTTAATGGCTTGATTTTGACCTTTGTTGGGTGGATGGGTGAACCAGTTGGGGGGGGGGGTTGTTTTATAATTGTTTTCTTAAAAGACTGGATTATTGGGGGGGGGGGGGGGGGGGATTGTGGATCTATAGAATTTGTATTTGAGTACCCCTGGGCTAGATGTTTCAGCCACAATGTTTTTTGGGGGTCGGCTGTCGTTCGAGTCACCACCCTTGGCTAAAGATGGCTGCTCCTGGACGCCTAATAAGGGAGAAACTTCCACCGGTGGGTTAATTGAAGACTAGTCTGATGGATTGTGACAGAATAAGGCACTTACTGTAATACAACACATGACAGCAATAACAGCCTTCCAGCCACAGTACAGCGACTATGACATGGAAGGACAGCTTTGAGAATGACAAGAATGGCACCGTACTCACAGACGAGATGGAGAATGAGGGTTAACGCTCCAGGTGTCATTATGAAGACTGACTCGTGTGGGAGTAGGAGCATTATGGAGGATGTCAGCAACATCAAAGTGTCCTTTACTTTAATAAGCACGGACAGAAATACACACAGGTGAAGGCTTTTCGCGTTAGATAATCACTTTAACAGCTTGACTGAAGGCTTTTCTTATACTGACTCCCCCTCCTGTGCATGTTGGCATCTGTTGGTGAAGCTCTACCATATTGCTGTGTTACCAAGGCAGTAATTACCCTGCTACTACTGTGTAATAACAATGTATTATGATGTTAAACACCATCATTAAAAAATTATTACAAAGACATTAGGGCAGCCTAATTTAGCTCCTGAGACCAGTGTGTAAGTTGTCCCTCTCCTTGAGGTCTCTCGCTGTACATAGTGATGCCGTGTGTGACGGAGGCGTCTCTTGCTGTACACGGTGTTGTGTGTGTGATTGACGCATCTCTTGCTGTACACGGTGTTGTGTGTGTGATTGACGCATCTCTTGCTGTACACGGTGTTGTGTGTGATTGAGGCATCTCTTGTTGTACACGATGTTATGTGTGGTTGAAGCAGCTCTTGCTGTACACGGTGTTGTCGTGTGTGATTGAAGCATCTCTTGCTGTACACGGTGTTGTGTGTGACGGAGGTGTCTCTTGTTGTACACGGTGTTGTGTGTGACGGAGGTGTCTCTTGCTGTACACGGTGTTGTGTGTGACGGAGGTGTCTCTTTCTGTACACGGTGTTGTTATGTGTGTGTGTGTGTTGAGGCTCAGCTGTGCCTCCCTCCAGGGGGCCTCATTTATCAGACTCCCTCCCGCGCTACTCTAAAGCCAGGGCTATGCGCTTACATATGGCCCTCAATTAGTCTGGTCACTGCAGGGCTCGGATTGACTCCGGCTAATAATGTACTCCACCCAATCACTGGCGTTGGAAGACGGTTGGCCGGTCGTTCTGACGGTCATCATCGTCTGCTCGTCATTGGTTTGCACAAAGGATGTCAACCATCTGATGAGTGCACACGGAGAATGTCTTCGAAGAGACTTCAACTTGGACTCTGTTTTGTCTGCCCTGGCCCTGCCTTGATGCCTGCCCTGGACCCTCGACATGGAGGTCATGTCACCCGAGCCCTTAAATTGAGAGGAACTAACAATTTAATGAAATTCAATAATTGATTTGATGCTGAGACGTCTGTGGCCCATAGAGGGCTGATCAGGGCCCAATACTGAGACCCTGAGAACAACAGATGGCTTGGTAGAAGTACAATTAATATTTAAGAGATTTTTGTTTCATATTGAGGGCTTTAGAGCATAAGAGATTGGAAAGATGGGGGTAGAAAGAGGATGTGCTCACTTTTGCATGTTCCTGTTAGATTTACATTTAATTCTTTTTTTTATTTTCTTTCCATGTGTTAAGGCCTCTGTAAAAGTTTTTTTTATCAGTGTCTGAGAACGCAAAACAGGAAATGATTATACCAGATCCTGTGGGAAGGGATATCACATCACAAGGAGGACAATTTTATACATATACATAGGCATCCAATAAATTGCCTACCCATGCATCTATATGGTAAAATATCAACCTCAAATTCCATAGAAAGGCCCTATTCTAAACGGTACCATTTGACTGTCAACTGATGCTAGGCACTGCAATCAGGGATTGTCGGCAAGAGATTAAAAGATATTTTCCTCTTCAGGCGGAGTAAATTGGTTTTGGATTAAGGCTGATTGATTGCCGCTGAGGTATACAGCAGTCTGTTTGAAATGCTCAGTTCCGAACACACAGGTAATTTCAGCCCAAGCTACTCAAGGAAATCGCACCGAATGGAATCGATAGATATTATGTAGCAGTAGACAGTATTGCATTGCTCAAGGTTATCATTAAAGGCTTGGAGACATATTATTCAAAGGTTGATCTTGTGATTTTGAAAATGTGTGTGTACTCTGTGTGTGTGGGGGGGGGGGGGGTAGGGGGGGGGAGATGAAGCCTGTATGTGTGGGAGCCTGCATTTTTGTGTACTTCCTTTACAAACTAAATGGTATGCTGTATTTCAGTACTTGTGGGCGAATATTGTATCTTCCAGAACCTGGGCAGGCATGCAGTAGTACCATTCTCCACTCTGTAGCCCCTTCACTTGTCACTGATTATTTATTCTGCTTATTTTGACCATCCCAACTACAGTAAGACAGTTTCTTTGATTTTTTTTCAGTCCCAATCGAAATGAGGATATCTCAACCTTGTTAGGATTGTTTGTCCATAGAATATTCACAAGGAGTAGTAATTTGACAGAGATATTTTGATGTGTACCTGTCTAATTCTGCAGTGCGCAAGTGATGTAATATTGCATTTGTTATATGCTTGGAGAAAGAGATACTTGTTATTGTGTTGTTCAGATCAATATACCCTGACATTTAAAATGTAAATGCAAAGGAATTCCAAGTGTATGTGGATACCTGTGAACATGAGACATTTTTGCTTGTTATTTTTTCATCTCTAAACACTGTATTTGCAGGGTTGCACTATGTTGGCAGCTTTGTTGTGTTGTGACCAATTTTCATGCATATTTGTGCAGAATTTATAACAGCAATTTATGTCAGTTTCTCTTCAAAGTCAAAAGTAACAACACCTAGACATCCAAATGTGGCATATAGTACATCCAGGATCCTTTGATGTTGTCTAGAAATTCAGGGTATTCTCTCTAGACACATGTCAGGAAATCCTTAGATTGTTCATTTATATGAGTGAGCAAGGGGATTACCAATACGAGACATGAGCTGATTATCATAGATCCAAATAAATCCAGCAGTTTTGAGAATATCATGTACAGTATCTATGAAGAGAATTGGATTGGGGCTCTTCCTTCTTGAGAAAATATGAAGGTCTATTACTTACTGGAGCTCAGGGAGACAGGAACAAAGATAATTCCCTAAAGGTGTATAGCTTTCTGTCCCTCTGTTTCCAACCGATTTCAAGCTCTTGACTGCAGGATGCAGTTTGATTGGAAAGAGGGGTCACTGGGTTCCTATTCATTGCTTGTATGTCGTTAGGTATAACCGGCTTAGCAAAAAGGATTAGATTGTTAATTACCTATCCGCAAGTGTACAGCCATGAGAGTAATATCAGATCTTATGGGGGGCTTGTAATCACTGCTACTGATTAGACACCATCTGACATAGTAAAGCTATGAAGTAATGCTTTAGCATAATCACTTAATGAATTAGGATCACTTAGTCACCTATGTTGTACAGGATATCATCTGAGAGGCTGGAATATGTAAAGAAGTTAATACATAAAATATAATCAGTAAACGTGTCATAAATGTTGTAGTAATCTTTGAACAATCCTTAATGTGATTAAAAGATTTATTGCATGGAATAGCATGGCGAACCCATTAATTAATTAACTTAAATCTTTCCCTCGGTGGTACAGAATAATCATATTGGGATATTGAGTAAAAGTATAATAATAAACTACCCTAAGTGGTATATTTGCAACCAGACACTGGTTATAGCTTTATAAAGGTGAAACTTCTTCTTTCCTTCAACTAGTCATCGGCTACAGTCTCCTGTTCCCTGGTGAGGGTCACATGTAGACGGACTAATGGTGGTGGGTATAGACCAGATATTACCATAGTCTCAGGTCTTTGACTGCTGCTACCCGTTTTATATTATGCGTAAATGAATAGGCGGTTGAATTAAGTAATCTCCATTAACTCTCAGTGGAGTAATACGAGAGGTCGATAGTCTTTGGCCCTAGCTATTCTGTAAATTTGGAGGGCTCCCATCTGACCTATTACCGAAGGAGATTCTCAAGACTTTTGTGGGAAGATGGCTTCAGTAACTTAGTTCCACCGGCATCGCTCTGTCGAAAGACAAAATTGGCCTGCAGGGGGAGAGAAAAGTTAGTCATTAAAAAATACGTATCCCTTGACCCCCCCTCTTGAAGGTCATATGCCGCTAGCAATTACAGAGTGTGTCTTTACGGGGAGTCTCTGGTGGTCGTTAGTGCAGACTGCAGAGTCATGTGTCCCCTGCCTTCCTCCCCAGAGGGCGGCGGGCTGCGGGGGAGGTGGAGAGGGAGGCCTGGAGGGCTGCTGCTATGTGGAGTGTCCAGTCCTTGAGCCCCGGACTCCTAGGCCCTAGGAAGACTCGGGTAGGAGAGGAGAGGATGGAGAGGGGGGGGGGGACTCAAGGGCCCACTCTTAAAATGTCACACAGCCGCGGTGGAGAAATGGAGTCAACCCTGGAGAGGAGGTCCGGGACACAGGCTGACCCACGGAGTGTGCACCGTGAACGCCACACCTCGACAAACAACAGTAATGGGATGGTTTCCTGTTCATTTGCTGCTCCGGTATTCACTGATACACACGCATTCCAATGTACAGAAGAAAACTACTACTCTTGTCTAATTCTGGATTCGTCGATTGTCGCTGACAAATAAACAAGTTAACTAAACCTTCCAACGCAACCCCCCCCCCGCCCCCCCACCACCACCACCTCCAAAGTCAATGGAAATATGCCAAATGGCCGCCATAGGTCTTCACGTGGGTGAAAACAAGAACCCATATTTATGTGGGTCATGCAACAAGCCAGTCAGGATCATTGTATGTGGCATGTCTGTGACAACATGGATGTGAGCACATTTTTACCCAACATATTGCAGACTGTTCTTGACTGCACCCATCCGGGATACTTTTTTCGACATCCGGATGAAATTGCCTTCTCTTTAAAGTGCAAAAGCGTGACATTACCATTTCCCAGAGTGCTTTCTGTTTTAGCATGCTGGCTAATTAGACGGGTGAAAGGAAGGGCGCTGATTGGCGTTGTAAAAGATGGCGGCATCACAGCGCCCGCCTCTCCCCCTTCTCCATTCCTCGATGATGCCATCAGAGGAATTATTAAAGATAAAAAGACATTGCCAAAAAAAATCCTCCCCTGACAGATATTATCATTACAACCTTTTATCAAAAGTACTAACTTTACTTTTTTTCTCCTCTCTCTCTCTCCATCTGTGCCCCACACCCCTCCCTCCCTCTTTCCCAGGGTATTTGAGCAGAGAGAGAGAGAAAGAGAGGGAAAGAAAAAGAAGACTGATCTCTGTCAATTGGAGTGAGTGCACTACTAAGTCTGGCTTCACTACAAAGGTTAGCAGATCTGACTGTCAATAGTGTCAGAGGAATGGAGTCTTGCGGGTGGGGGGGGTGGAGACATGGAGGTTAGGTGGTGGTTGTGGGTGGGGTCGCTTTGAGAGAGAAAGAGAGAGAGAGAGAGAGAGAGAGAGAGAGAGAAAGAGAGATACTTTGATATTTCGGAATGTTAGAAGGGTGAATGTGGAGAACTGGAGGTTGGGGATCTAATTACCGGGCCATAATTGGAGGCAGGGGAATAGGCTACCGTCCTCTCAACTCGCTGCAGATCAATTATGTTAAGAGAACATCTGTAAGTAGCCCTTAATGAGGTCCATTAGAGCAACATGCCTGCCTTCCCTAACGGTGCTTGTCAGCTTCTTGGATGAGCCGGAGTGTGCTGCTAACTAGGGACCTGGTGGAGGTGCTTAAATAGGAGAGGAGGCGTGCGGGCCGACTCAGGTCTCTCCTGCTTTTCTTGCCAGAGAGAGAGTTAAGAAACAGACGTTTTTCGGCAGGGAGAGAGAAGCTGTGGGATAGAGACTGAGCCAGCGAGCAAACGCTAAAGGGAGTTGATTTGAGTCAGGTGGTGTTTTTTCCCCCTCATCTTAGCGGCTGCAACTTGAAAAGAGAGGCGGTTACAACTGTACCACCAACCCGCCGTCCTCTCGGCAACTTTACATTAACCTGCTCCTTACCCTCAGAAAAGTGTTTTTTCTCTCGTTCAGTAGGCTACTCGAGGTAACGCGTAAAACAGATAACGCGTCGACTGTCAACGAATTTGATTATATTTTTGCCAACTGCTGAACATCACTGTACGAAAAAGGTAAGGTTACTACTACATTTTCTCGTGTGGTGGTGGATTGGCAGTGCGATGCTCTCGGAGCCCTCTATACATCAGGCGGAGAGGGCTATAGGCTACGGATTAGGTTGATGCGTCTAGAATGGTCGGTCGGAGGATATTTAAAGAAAATTTAGCGTATAGCATAAGCGCACTAGGATATCTATTTACTAGCCTACAGTCCTACCCGTGAAGACTCTCAACGGAATGCGCAGCTTCTCATTCATTTACAGTCTATCATCTATCCGTGTTGTTCCCATCCGGTCGCTGAATTGTCAGTGTGGTTTTGGAGGTGCATCCGCTGGCGTTCTATTTCTCCACTGGAGGGAGAGGGTGTGTGTGTGTTGAGAGAGGGGGGGGGGGGTAGAGTCAGAGAGAGAGAGAGAGAGAGAGGGAGATTCGGGGGCAACGAAGTAACACTGTTCATGAGGTTGATGATGGCCGTTTCCAAAGATGTCAGCACAAATATCTTGCACGACACCTTTTCCGCGGATTAAGCGACTGTACTTTACGCACACCGCTATGCGACCGATCGTGTGATGATTGACTGTTCAGATCACATCCCCTACGTTTGATGCCATTTCCATCCTCATATTCCTTGATATTCTTAGTGAATAATTGCCGAGATTGTGTGCAGAATGAGAGGAGGGCGTGGGGGCAGCGGGAGAGAGGTGCTGCTCTTTCGTATTCCGTTTTTTCTCGTTACACGGACTGAAGCGTCTCCCCCGCAAATTGCATGATTACCAAGATAGCCCGCTTTGAAATAATTCAATCCATGACAAAACCTAATTACTGGCAGGTAATACCCTGTCAGCTTTAATGCATCTCATCACTCATAATGTGGCGAAGAGCATTTTATGACCCATCTCATTATCGCTGCGTTTTAGGCTGAGCGTGATTGGCATGGAGCCGCATGCCAACTATTGACTTCTCTCTCTTTCTCTCTCTCTCCCTTTCACATGCTGCGGGGAATCTTTTTTAAGTAATTTCCTACGCTTTTTTAACTATATCCTAGAAGACCTATGCTGTTTTGTATCCTCTAACTCTCTAACTCTGGAATAGGCTACTGTCACAGCTGTGCGTGTGTGTGCGCGCGCGAGCGTGTGTGTGAAAGAGACATTCTGTGTGTTTGTGTGTGTGCGGGGCGGGGGGGGGGGGGGGTTCACTGACCCAGTCTTATGAGTCATTCGCCCTGGCAGTGTGGGCCTCAGATATTCCAAACAGGGCGGCTAATTGGTCCGGGCTGCCGCAACAACAACAACAGGGCGCGGAATAGTTCCGTACTTTAATTACAGGAATGGTTTAAATAAAGATTTGTATAGATGTGCTAATCAGTCGAGGCGTCTCACAGACCCGCGGAGAGGCTGGACACTTCTTATAGCACTGAGAAATGGAGGGAGAAGAGAGGGGGAAATCAATTGCTTTAGACATGATTAATTTAATTGTCCTCATTAGAGGCCCGTTTCTTTTGATTTTATTTGGCTCTCTTACTCGCTGTCTCTGTCCCGTCACTCCCTGCCCACGTTTCGTCCCTCCCGGGGTGCCGTTGGGTTTCTTTGGAGATGGATATCAAACATCATTTAAAGGGGGCTGTGCTCCCGGGCTGTTCACATGGAAAGGCTTCGCGGCTTCACACATTAGTATTTTTAGGGTTCACTTGTTAATCGGTCGTATTTGAACCGTTATGCAATGAAAGACGCTGCATTCACAACCATCCTGTTGACAACGGTAATTGGTTATCTCATTGTGAAACGTCGTGGTAGTGATGGTGCTTCTTGTGGTTGACCCAGGCTCACCCCATATCCATGGGAAAGCACAAACTGGTACTAAACGCAAGATGGAGCACGAGGTCACCGTCAACATAGACACCCTCTCACTTTTGTGAAGTTCCATAAATTAGAAAGTTCAAAATATTATGAAATAGGTGTGTCTCGATCTGCATTGAATTCAGTTGATTGGCGTTCCGTTATTGCGCTGTAATAGCGCACCGCAGTGTAGAGTTGGCTTAAATCCGTTGGGTCTATGATTTAGAAATTGTCCTGGACTGTAAAAGCTGAACATTTTCACATGACAAACACAAAGTAAAGCTATAGTGAATCGTCGAGAATGAAGCAGGAAACTGCGCTTCACTGGGTACCGTGCGTCCGCGCGCGCACCTGCGGGTGTAGTGAAGAGAGAACATTAAAAAAAAGGAGCGTTGGAGGGCGCGCGCCCGCATGCATGCGCTCCGTTACCCGAGCAGTCCTAATAACTGACTGACCTTATCGTCGTCGTGTAATGTCTCACTGGTGAGGGATTGGGTTTGCAGATAATAAAGCTAGGCTTCAGTATTCCTCTCAGTCACTGATGCTGGGTAAGTTGGCCCGAGCCCCTCAGAATACACACGGCGACTCCGCGGCGGATGGAGGAACACCTGTAGCTTTTGTTGCCAACATCTGATCGCACATGATCCATGTGGACTTCCTTACTTTCAATCTGAAGATCACTTCGGTCCGTCGCGCAATGTCAGTTTCGTGAACTTTTGCTCAGAGGGGATATAGCTGGAGTCTGCTCTGTGTGGCGTCCGTGCCGAAGTTATAGCCTTCTGCGTAACTTGTTTTTGAAAGGTGAGTGGGCTGGATGCGTGTGCTCTCCTGCTTGTCGCGCTTTGTGCGTTTCACCTGACTTCCATTAATGATACAATGTAGACTCTGTTACGCTACTGCTTAACAATGGACTACTTATTTTCATGCGCGTGTAGGCACCACACCGATTGTTGATAATTGTCAGCCTTCTCATTTTGGGTGTAGGCTACCTTGATGGAATGTCCCACGGTGACATTTCACCGATCCGTGTCATAAATGTCAATTGTTTGCTTGGGAATTTGTAAGGCATCGCTGTTTTGTTTTGTTTTTCCTGAAATTGAATTCATTCTGGCAATCCAAGTAGGATGTTTGACACAGCCTTCACACCAATCCACATTCACGATCAGTCCGAAATGTAACTGGGGATTTCAGGAATATCGTGTTTATCTTATTTGAAAGCCCTCATGATGCCGCCCCCTATCAAACTCTTATTACTACAGTAGCCTAGTCTATGTATTCTATCGTTCAGAAACCACTGCATATAACCCAGGCAAGGCGAGCGAACGAGCGAGGAGCACGATAGGATTATAAGATTACGCGGTCGCGAAGGGGGTAAGCGTCTGCTTTTGTCGTCCACTGTCATTTGCTCCCCGTCTGCCACTCGCCGAGCAGCGACTGCTGGTCGATCTAATTTCATAGTCGAGCTCTGTTGTGACAAACGCGGTCTTAGAAGCGTGTGGCGCCGTGCGATAGTGAGCTGTCGCTCTCGCGTTCCTCCCGTGTTCTGTTCATCGGGTTCCTCCCGTGTTCTGTTGATCGGGTTCCTCCCGTGTTCTGTTCATCGGGTGTTTCTCTCCGTTTGGTTCTTTTTTTCGTGCGCCGAGGAGGTGGATTTGTTACTTCTAACAAAAGCGAGCCACCCTCATCCAGCGTGCATACAGCTGCTCACTTGACCACGCAAGAACCGGGGAGAAATTGTGCTTTCGGCTTCTCTTGTTGCATGGTGGTTCGGGTGCTGAAGCGAGTCAACAAATGCAGAAAAGGGAGAAAAGTTTCGGTAAGAGGTTTCTCAGTGATGTCGTTGATACGGCGTTAATGTTTATAAATAGGCTACGTGTCTTCTGGCTTGTTCCTTCTGGCTTTTTTATGATGCGAGGAGAAGTTAGTGTTGTTTCGTTGAGCGGGTGCTATCCGCACTGTGTTCAGATTTTAATATTGTAGCTTGAATGTAGCCTAGGCTATATGTAGGCTATTCCTCAAACACATTGTTTTATCTCACAATCAACCGGATTGCATCAAGGCGATATGATCCTTCGATAGCCATGCTGCCTCTAGCCTACTGTAGTAGGCTAGGCTAACGTTATGTGGACACAGCCAGGCTACAACGCTAAAGAACATCGGCTTCAAATTAGCACGTTTGTTTGTTCGCATATTTGGCGTTTATTGTCGGCAACACAATTACGAATCTCACCCTCTTGTTTTATGTCGCTGTCGTGCAGCTGCTTGGAAAATTGGAGCCCTGTCTGCGTGTCCGTCTGTCTGTCTGCATGATGGCAAATCCCCTATTGGCCTTTACTTAGCGCTATGCTGCCATGGCAACAGTAATTAAACTGATAACAGGGTGAAACATCATCAGCATCCTTGACGCGCAGCTGCGATGCGCCTGGAAGAGGGAATCAAATCGGTACCTACTCGCGCTGGTCTCCCCTCCCCGTTCCAACATGAGCCTACCTCCGTTTCAGGGTATGATGTGTCCTACAGTAGCCCTACGGTGAAGGAGCCAGCGGAAAGGAGGAACCGAACCGTACGAATAAAGAAATTAGCCTAGATATAATTAGGCCGCAAAGCGAGCTGTGATTTCCTTCTCTCTTTTTTGGGGGGGGGGGACGGACGAATCTTTTGTTCAACGCTTCCCCCCTTTGGCAATTGAAAAATCGAAGTGTCCTAAATCCTTCCATGCAGACCCCCCCTCATAACCCGAGATAATGTGGTTTAAAATTAAAACGAACGATTTCGGAGCTGAAGAGAAATAGCCTGATAGACCTGATGTGCTTTGAGAGAAAAAGAAGAAATGAGAATCGTTTCCGACGGGTCTAAACTTGATTGCAGACAGAGGGAGGGGAGTTCAAACTCTTGCTTCTTTGGGTTTGGTAATGAGTAGCGGTGACTTTGTTGTGTTAACCGGCGGGCTAGGATGGGACGGTGCGGATGAGTGGTAGGGAACAAGCACGCATAGCAGAGGCGATCAACCGTGCGCCCCTCTCACAATCCTATCTAGCCAATTAAAAGCTCGACAGCTTAAATGCTATGGAATAAAATGGGGCTCTGCTCGTGTTAACAGAGCGCCGGCCGCGACCTGTTTGATGTGCGTCCCGGCAAAAAAAAAAAAAAAACACACTCTTGCAAAGCAGTCGTTTGAATAAGAACTGCTTAAAACCCTCTGGATAAAAGCATATTCTATTTGCAAAAGACTGGGTCCAACAAAGTAGCCCAGAATGAGTTCGTGGTAGGTCTTGTTGAAACTTGTGTGCCAGATTATGCAGCTCTTGTCGTGGTGGTGTCGGCATTGTACTCCATATGGTCATACATGGTCATACATGCAGTAACAGTAAATGTCTTTACCATGGACTGGCTCATTTTTTGGCTTTGCCTATCACTGTCTGTGATACTCACCTTGAGGAATTACTTAGTATATTATGTATGTTGGTGTAAACACAAGTTGGAGTGTCTTATGGCCTAGCTTCTGTTAGAACGAATGCTGTTGCCAGTAGGCTTATGGACACCAACAACTACCTTTGGGGACAGTGACAGCAATATTCTTAAAGGATGTCTATAGTTTTCTGAGGACACGCCAGAGAGGTGTAACTATAATGCTTTTGCCTGAATGAATCCCTAGTCAGAAGGCACTTAATTATCTCCTGTCACCTGTGGCCCTCCTATGTTGTGATTAATGTTTTATTTTCTCATTTACATCCAAACACAGTGAGTTAAGAATATTCAACTAAACAGGAAAGTATTATGCTGTCAAGTAACACAACATTGCTTTGATGCAATAGCAGAGTTTAATTAAGATTCAACTGATTGTAAAGCATTGCCTCGGGGCTTTATACCCGAACAATAGTGTTTGCAAACAATCAAAACACCCATAGCAAATACATTTAAAGAGTAGTTTAGCTCAGCATTGAACACGTTTGAAAAGGGGAACTTTATAAGTGTGTGTCTGTGTGTGCATGTGTATGTGCGTGCGTGCGTGTGTGTGTGTGTGTGTGTGTGGTGATGTGAGGGACAAAGGGAGCGGGGGTAGCCTCCGTCTCTGGATATGGAGGGAGAATACTAATTACCGTGTGGTGTGAGACCACATTGTCCCCCCCTCCCTCCCCCCCCCGCCGGCCCAACAAAGCGGCTTCACGCCCCCGCTTAGGGCCACACAATACCCGCCCCCGCTGAAAGCTGCCCCGCTCTGGCCACACCCCCTCAGAGAGGGAAGGGAGAGCGGCTCGACTCGGGGGTGGGGGGGGGGGGGGTCCAGGAAGACATTTGGGTCCATGGCTGCTGCATATAGCGTGTGAATATGGCTTCATCTGTGGTTGTGCGGGTGTATGTCTGTGTGTGTGTGTGTGTGTGTGTGTGTGTGTGTGTAAAACCCAGAGAGAGCATTAATCCAACACAGGTTATCGTAGGCCTTTCCGTCCTCGGTGCTATAGCAGTAATAACCGTCCATCAATATAACAAGCCTCTCTCCCTCCGTCTCTCTCTCTCTCTCTCTCTCTCTCTCTCTCTCTCTCTCTCTCTCTCTCCTTCTCCTCCTCTCAGGTATACAAATGCTATCCGTCCAGCCGGACACCAAGCCAAAGGGCTGTGCCGGCTGCAACCGGAAGATCAAGGACCGCTACCTGCTGAAGGCCCTTGACAAGTACTGGCACGAGGACTGCCTGAAGTGCGCCTGCTGCGACTGCCGCCTGGGCGAGGTGGGCTCCACGCTCTACACCAAAGCCAACCTCATACTCTGCAGGCGGGACTACCTACGGTAAGCACCGCCTCCTCCGCAACCTCCCGTCGGCACACCCGCAACCCGTGACTGTACCAGACACACACACACACACACACATGCACAAACGTTAGTACCCGTCTTACGCCTCAACTCCACTGAATTCCGTTTGCGGGGCGTTTCCGAACGCGGTCAGTTTTCGGTTGCGTTCTCCGCGCGGCTTCAACCCCCGCCGCAGGTCACGTTTCAGGAGCGAGCATTTTGGTTGATATTCTGACAGATCGTCAGGGGGCGGGGCCTAACTACCCATTTCTTCTACTACAACTATTCGATGCGTCCCAGATGCGGCATCCGGCAAAAGCAGACCCGGTGTGTGTCTTTACCGGAGCTCTGCGGAGATGCCGGTTCTGGGACGCTTCCGGAACGTGCCGCGGCACATCTGGCGGCAACGCAATCGTCTAGAACCGCCGCGGTCAACTCCGGCTGCCGCGCGGTAACCGGAACGCACCGCCACCAGAGTCGGTGGAATTTCGGCGTTACCGCTGTATGACACGACAGAAGACAGGTCTGTGTGGCGAGTTACATTTACAAATGAGCCAGAAGCTTTTCCCGTACCTTCCTGTGGTGTCTTGTCATTTCTTGTTTGACACGATGCAAAGTCGAACCCAACCGCTGTTTACTCCATTGATTCAGGGTTTACCCAGTACTGCTCCTCTCTACTCTTCTCTCTGTGGGTGCCCCCCACCCCGGCTGCTGTGACCCAGCCTCCCCCTCCCACTGTAAAGCTGGTCAAGAGGGATTTTTTGATCACAGAGAACAGTAGTGATTTCATTTTTGGCTCCATACGCTTTGAGTCGATGGGCGCGAGTGAGCGTCCGGCGGTCGATACCAGGTGTCTCTCAAGTCTAGCCTCAGATCGCCGCGTGCGTCATGGCGTGTTCAGTCCTCTGAACTATCACACCGACACCTCAACTGTTTCGCCAAGGAAGGTGAGACTAGCTGCTGCTCGAACCTCTCCTCCGCGGGCGTCGCCTGTTCATTGCGTGCGCGGGGAACAGAGAGTCATCCTCTACGGGCCCCGACTCCCCCCTCCCCCCCTCGTGTGTCTCTCGTCACGGCTACCCGAGTGCACACACACACACGGGGGTTGGGGTGGGGGGGGGGCAGGGGAACATGTATACCCACATGTCTACCAGCCCACCTGGGGCAACCTTGGAGACGCGGGGGTGGCTAAGCGTCGGGCCGGGCGCTTTGAAAGAGTGCCGCAGCTCATCTCATTTCTACGCCGGGGATGATGACGGAGTGTCCGTTAGACGACGCGCACAAACAGGCGTTGGAGAGTCGCAGCTGTGAGGCGTTTGCCAGAGGGCTGAGGGAGGCAGAGATGACCATCCCCAACGGCGAGGCTCACCGACTGAGCCCCGACGAGCCTTCGGCTCACACCGCACGGGCCCCCCACAGAACCGGTCCAGACGCCGAGGGGGGCGCCACGGAAATATGTTGATCTGCCCCGTACCGCAGTGCGGACGCCGTCCTTCGGCGAGGGAGAGGGCGCCATTGTGAAAATATGTTTTCGCTGCGTATAGTTTGCCGCCTTCCGACATCGCCTCGTTGCCGCTTCGACGTTTGGCGCCGGCGGTTATAGCACGGCGCCGAGGATCAGGACAACAATAATGAAATATCATAATCGAGTCAATCGATGTGCGTCCGCGCGCCGCGGATTATAGCCAGGGTGCGTTTTTATATGATGGTGATGCAGACGGCAGACTACAGCCACATGCGGTCTGGGCTCGCCCGTCGGCGTCGCAAGGCAAGAGGGGGAGACCAATCCCAACATGTTATTCTTTCATCTCCAAAGTTCAAGGTGACGGAATTGATTTGATGCTCGCTATGGCGCGAGCGGCCCGCCCGTGAATGCGCCCTGACACCTCCTCACCGCCAGCTAATGAATGGCAAATATAGCCAACCACAGCACTCCACATCTGATCTGCAGAGCCACAAAGAGAGCCAGCAGCTCCATCAGAGAAGCAATCAATGGCCGCAACATCACAAAGCAAACAGCTTTTCATGCACGCACACGCGCATGCACACACACTCTCTCGGACACACACCCCCTAAAATATTATTTCTAGTTCTGTTTATCCTGTGAGCTTGGCCCTACTCAGGGACAAGTGAGGTGAGTGCAGGAAGGGTGACTTGAGGTTCGTCCTGTTTTCCATTCCTCTGGAAACATTTGGTTTTAAAAGTAACATTTTTCCAGGCTTCATTATATTCCGGTCCACGCCCCTCCTCTCTGTGAATCAATCCCGTCCTGCTTAGCAGGGTGGTGTGTTATTAGGCCTGACATCACCAGGGTTAATAGAATTCTTCAGGGGTCTACAACCAGAAGCCATGTGATCCCACCAACAGCCGAATAATAATCCCCTATCGCAACGCACACACACACACGCGCACCCACACGCACGCATGCACACGCGCGCGCACACACACACACACACACACGCATGCACACACACACACACACACACACACAAACAAATAAGGGAAGAAACTGAAGGCGTCTACCGCCACGTCTGGCCTCATCGTGTGATCAAATACGATATTTTAAGGTGGAGAAAATGTTGTTTGTTTGTGTTTTTCCTTTGTTTGTGTTTTCCCTTCAGCGGCCTCCATATTCTGGGGACAGAGAAAGTAATTATGGGTAGAAGGTGTTGCCTTTTGCTTGATTTGTGTCGCTCTCTCAGCATATGGGAAATGTTGTGGGTCCTTTTTCCATCAACAAATGATAGTTTTGATACTGAAGCCTCCACTGATGATAATGGTAATAGCGGCAATGCTACTGTTTGTGCTGATGTGTGCTTTTCACAGCGATAAGGTTAAAAGCCCAGACTAGAAGAGAGAGAGAGAGAGAGAGAGAGAGAGTGACACATTTGAGTCAGAAATCCTGTGGAAATGAACAGCACGGCAGAGTGTGTCCACGGACAACAAAAAAGCTGCCAGCTCCAAGGCTGGGATGCAAGCGTGAAAAAGCTGTTGGGCATCAGTTAATGGAAAACTGTAAATTTCAGGCATCCATTTTAAAGACAGCACCGGGAGAACACTTATTTATTTATCTATCTATTCATTCATGTTTTTTAATCCAACTTCAATTTTCCTCTACAGTGGTTTTACTCAGATTGTAAATGCAAGCAAACTCGCACAGCCGTCAACATGGCCAGATTTATTACCGTTTTGGAAAGCTGGCTATCAGTGAAAGATAACCAGCATGTAGAGCATGGAACAGTGTAATAACTTTTATTTTTCCTCATTCAGAACCAACTTTGTGGTGCGCAGCCACCTTGTATAAACATGTATGTAAATGAAAATGAAAAATGTATCTCTCCGTTTTCAGTTCACATCTTGCTTGTGATGCATAGTTGGTTTGTATGTCACAGACAGGCTTGACTGCGACATCAAGTCAAGTTAATCTCCAAGGAACGCTGTGGTAGGAGTGGGAAGAATCGCTGATATAAAAGTAATTTAATGTTTTGTGACATATTTTTTATTTATTTTTTTTATCCGTGCTGTCTTTCAACACCAGCCGTAGGTAATGTTTACGTTGGAGAACAGAAACAAGTGTTGAGTTTAAGAGAGAAGCAGTAGTTGAAAAGGACCATCACTCTGAGCACAGACCTAAATTAGAAGGAGAAAGTCAAATGAGAGATGGATAAATGTCGTTATTACAGTTGATCAGTGTATATCAGTACATGGCCTGCACCGAACTTCAGAAAGTGAGAGTCATCATTTTTTAGAGGTCCAATTGAGCCTGGTGAGAACTTTCATATCCCACACTTAAGCAGAAATCCCCCCTTCCATACACACACCCAAAAACGACCCCCCCCCCTCCCCACACACACACACACACACACTTAAAGGATAGATAGCATCAGTGGTCCTGAGAGATTCGCGGGGAGCCCGGTGTAGTTTGTCATGGACTCTCCTCCTCCCTGCCTCTCTGCTGGCTGAAAGATTCAGGCCAGCTCTTCTTCCTCTAATGACCAGCGCAGATGTTCAGCTCCACGCGTGGTAGGACCCAAACCCCCCCTCCCCAACCCCGCCTCCCCCACCTAACTCTGAAGGGCATCAAGGAGTCCTCAGTCAGGCCGCCGCCCAGCGGACACCGTGCGCTCTGTAACGGACGCCAGCCCTGCCGGGTTTCACTGGACCGCGTGGCACTGTCCTATACTGACACGTAAGGGTGTGGTCTAGCGGGCAGATTATGAATGGTGAACTCGCATCATGTGGTGTGTGTGACTTTTGGGGTCACGGTATGGGGTAGGTACTGTAGGTAAGTAGGTAGATAGATAGGTAGATCGGTAGGTAGGTAGATCGGTAGATAGGTAGGTAGGTAGATCGGTAGATAGGTAGGTAGGTAGATAGGTAGGTAGATCGGTAGGTAGGTAGGTAGGTAGGTAGATACGTCGGTAGATAGGTAGGTAGGTAGATCGGTAGGTAGGTAGATAGGTAGGTAGATAGGTAGGTAGATAGGTAGATAGGTAGGTAGGTAGGTAGGTAGATCGGTAAGTAGGTAGGTAGGTAGGTAGGTAAGTAGGTAGGTAGGTAGATAGGTAGGTAGGTAGGTAGGTAGGTAGGTAAGTAGGTAGGTAGGTAGGTAGGTAGATAGGTAGGTAGGTAGGTAGGTAGATAGATAGGTACTGTAGGTAGATAGGTCGGTAGATAGGTAGGTCGGTAGGTAGGTAGGTAGGCAGGTAGGTAGATAGATAGATAGATAGATAGATAGATAGATAGATAGATAGATAGATAGATAGGTAGGTAGGTAGGTCGGTCGGTAGGTAGGTAAGTAGGTAGGTAGGTAGATAGATAGGTACTGTAGGTAGATAGGTCGGTAGATAGGTAGGTCGGTAGGTAGGTAGGTAGGTAGGTAGGTAGGTAGGCAGGTAGGTAGATAGATAGGTAGGTAGGTAGGTAGGTAGATAGGTAGGTAGATAGGTAGGTCAGTCGGTAGGTCAGTCGGTAGGTAGGTCGGTCGGTAGGTCGGTCGGTCGGTAGGTCGGTAGGTAGTTAGGGACGGAGGTGTAGGTCAGGTCAGCGCAGCGTCTGAAGGATAGACGTCCGTGTGCAGCCTATCAATGCTAGCAATACCCAGAGAGAAACAGCTGCAAGGTCAGCTTCAGAAGGCTGGCGGGGGCCCAGGATGATGCCGTTTTCTCCTCTGACCGCACCTGCGCCGTGAATGTTTTGTGTTTTTTTTTTTGTGTGTGTTTTTTGAAGGATGTGTTTCTCTGAAAGGTTACAGTGCCTACTGTGCCGGTGAATGCCACCATCATTACTTACTCTGTCCTTGTGCAGAACTTTCTTTCTTCTTTTGCCTGACAGTGTTTTGGCAGCCGTGGCCGGTTCAGACTGATCTGCAGCTGTTAAACGCTGTAGTTTGGATGAGAGGCAAAAAAAAAAGCCAATCATCAAGCAGACGCAAACAGAAAGTTGTTTTGTTTGATATAGCCACTCCCACGCCGTTACACTAAAGAGCTTTTGTCTCTGTCTCATCTCACCCAACCCCAAAAATACTTCCTGTTTCCCAGCTAGAGTAGCGCACATCAGGGTTGAATCAATTACCTTCAAATTACCTTGAGGTTGAATGAGAAGATTATGTTCAATACATTTAATTTTCCATTGAAAGGCTTTATTCTTTCTTTTCTTTTCTTTTTTTTAAAGAGAAATATTCATTTTGGTGTCAAAAGAATAGACTTCAATTTCCATGGCCTACGAGCACTTGAGGACTGGATTTGGCAGCATGACTCAGTTCATTCAGCGCTGGACAGCATCCTGTCTGTGATGCCATTACAATGGACCACTCACCAGGCACAAAAGGGCCTCTCTAGTTGAAGGTTTTAATGGGACTCAAGGTGGAGAATGCGCCACTCAGTCTGTCAGTCCCAACCACTCTACCTTCTTACTCCCCCAAACTCCTCATACCCCCCTCAGCCTTCCCTCCCTGCCTCCTCATCCCTCTCTCTCTCTCTCTCTCTCTCTCTCTCTCTCTTGTCTCTCTTGCCCTCTCTGAAGGCTCTAATCATCTCCTCCATCTCACAGAGCACCAGAGATGATCGGCTGATAGTCATTACATTAAAAGGAAACTTTGTTTGATGTCTTTTGTGAGTGTCTTCCACTGGGTCCCTGCATATGGGCTCCGTGTCAGGGTACACGCACACACACACACACACGCGCGCACACTCACACACAGCAGTGAATGGCCGCAGTGCTACAAGGTGAACTATTCCCTGGCGCGTGTTATTATTAATAACTGTCAGAGAGAGGGGTCACCCAAGACAACTCCTTGAAAAGAACCCTGGGCGAGGCAAGTAGGCCGCAGCTGGGCGTGTTGTAAAACAATACCCCCCTTCCCCCGAGGAGACGCGGTGCTTAAAGCAAGAATAATGCATGGAAGAGAGGGGAGAGAGAGGGGAGGGAGAGGAGAGGGAGGGGAGAGAGGGAGAGGAGAGGGAGGGGAGAGAGGGAGAGGAGAAGGAGAGGAGAGAAAGGGGAGAGAGGAGAGAAGGAGAGGAGGAGAGAGAGAGGAGAGGAGAGAAAGGGGAGAGGAGGAGATGGAGGGGAGAGAGAGGAGAGAAAGAGGAGAGAAGGAGAAGAGAAGGAGAGGGGAGTCGGAGGGGAGCTGCGCAGCCACATTTCTTCGGCCGTGACAAATTAAGATGTCACCACCTGGCGCTTTTAAGCATACCTTTGCCACAACCGTGAAGATATTAGAATAAAGAATAGGTTGGGGGCAATAACTTTCAATGTCCCTTTCTTTATTTTTTACCCGGCATCAAAGTTTAGCACTCCGACGGCGCTGTTAAATTCAAATGGGTGTAGTAGGCTGAGGTAATTAAGATGGAGGGAATGCTAATCACCTCATGGAATTATTAGAAGCGATCGCGGTTTTACGACCGCTGCAGCTGGAACAGTGCAGTCCCGAAGGCGTTTAACACTTTAAAGGAACACTGCGGGGTAGATAAAAGAGCGAGGTATTTTTGATAAGATGATTGTTTCGGTCCGGTCAGGGGAGTGTCAGAAAAGTATTTTCCCCCACCTTGAAATTGCTTCACAGCATCACCACGCTAGCGCCGCCACTCCTGTTTGGAGCTGCGCCGTTCCCATTTAGATAAGTTATTGCTTATGAGAGAGGGGAGAGAAATGTGTGGCAGCAATTTATTTTCCCTCACCTCTTCATTACGTCTTTTGGGCTCCCCCGGTTTGAATGCATCAGAAATCCAGCTTTAATTTTCTCCGACTTTACCACACCGACATCTCCGATACATCACTCCAATCTCTCTCAAATGAAATTGGTTTCTGCGAGGTCAGGGTTCGGCGAGTGGTCTGTGTTATGATTTTATCTAATCTGAGCGGGGGAATGGAGTGGAGTAATCCCCCCCCCCCCCCCCCACACACACACACAACCATGTACCTTTCACAAGCATCTCTGTGTCTTCATACCACGTACAGGGCCTAAAATGGCTTCTTGTCTTCCTCCCGTTGGTTTGGGGGATTTAAAGGGAAGTGGAGACCGGCCGTAACCATACGCTGGCTACGCGGTGCAGTGGATGGGGGCGTAGGATGGGCATATCAGATGATCCCACCACTGAATCAAACGGTCGGCAGCAGGAGCCAGGGATTTCTTTCTAGCGGTTTAAGAGAAAGGAAAAGCAACTCTGAATTTTTTCTAAGAAAAATTGATTTTTGGATTTTACAAAACAAGTATCGAAGTATCAAAGTAGCCTATCTATTTAGAGATTACAGTCATTGATGGCAAAAAAAAATGGATGTGTTTTGAGAATTGAAGTTTTTTTGGTCAGTGTTTACGCTCCAAATTGTATTAAAGAATAGTTGTCGCATTCAATGTTCAGGGCAGGCACCTGCCAGGTAAGGAGCATTGTGGGTAATGTGCTGTCAGAAGCAACACAGCAGAGACGTGTCCACACTCTCCTCCGCTGTGTTCCATACCTCTGGGCTGTGTTCCCAGGCCTTATATCTGGGCTACTAGTAGCTATGCTACCACAAAATGATTAGATTTATCTTCCACAATGAATCTTCAAGATGTTGTTGATTTATCTATGGATTATCTATCTTGGTTTATTTGTCTGATTTTTCTTCTCTAGATTTCAGCCATGCTGCCACCTTGATTGGGTAAGATGGAGGCAGTGAGTCATACTGTACAAGTGATGGGCAGCACAGGTATTGGGGGCATAGCGCATTCTGCTGCTCCAAGTCTGAGAGCTCATGTTGAAACAGGGCCAGAGGCCAGTGCCGAGTATTGATGCAATTTTAATTCAATATTTACAGTTGGCAGTGTTGAACAGAGAGAGGTCTATGTATCTCTGCGAGTCCAGACATGCCTCTTGGCCATGGCTGTTACTGTACATTGCACAGAGACCTGAGAGAGACTTTATGCCCCAGGAAGGAAAAAGACAACACCGTTTCACTATCGATTGCGTCTGTCTTCATCAGACAGACAGTTGAGGTAAAAAAAAATACAGTGTGTGTTAGTTATACTAATAGGATAAAATGGGAAATGACTGGAAATAATATAATAGCTCTCATTGTCTCTTGCCATGGCACAGAGGTGTCGACACAGAAGGTAGCGCTGATCAAGATGGGGGAATGTGTTGTTTCAGTGTTAGTCGCAGCAGTGTTGATGGCACAGAGATACAGCAGGGTAGACAGCTTGCTCTAGCCCCGCGCCATCGTGTTTGTTGTGATTGTTTGAACAGTAGAGCGCCATATTTCTTCGGATTTTCGTATTATCCTATTTCTACCGTCTTCTATTTCTGCCTGTTATTGTTGTGGTATTGATCCCAGCCCGCCACGGATCTCACCAGAGTTATGTAATCCTCCCCAGGTTTGTGACGGCAGGGCCAGACCCACGTTGGCGTCGAGGTGGGAGAGAAGAGGGAGTCTGAGGAAGATATTCTCAATCTTCTAACGACTACTGTAGCTTTCAGGATGAATTGAAGCTCGGGATCAACGGTTCTTGTCCCGGTGCATCCCGCTCTCCGCCACAGCACTGTGTAAAGCCAAGCTGTGTATGATCTGAATTATGATCTGAAATCGGAGTGTGGAGATGTCGTGGATCCATCCCACGGCGGCCACCGGGTCAGGCCTGCAGGCACGCGGGCTTCATCATGAGGCTTATCTAATTCTCTGTCCCAAACATATCAACCAGGGTAATGAAAAATTCATTGAATCAGTTACTTTGTGCAATTGAACACATCCATCATCGCAGATGTTTTTTAATACTGGGGGGATCATGTGACCGGCGCAGCCGCGAACCCCCTGACCATGCAGGCCTCTTTGTAATGAATATTGACTCGTATTGCGTTAAATTCATTGGAGCAAATCAAGCCTTTGAAATCTCTGAAACTCAACACATCCCATTTCCAGGCTCACCGACTGTCTGTCAGCATTTCATTTTCCCTTTAACGTTTTTACTTCATTTGCACTCACCAATGATAACTTGATGATGAAATTAAATCCATTACCTGCTGACTGGACTCAAAAGAAGAGATCATTTTTTAACACTCTCAGGCTAAATTTAACTTTCCACAGTAGGCGTTCATGTGGATTTCTTCTTCCATCCCAACTATTTGATATCCTCTCTCCTTCGAGATTAACCTTTATGGCCCTAATAAATGGTCTATATTGACATCAAAGGGATGGGAAGATGGCGCAAAGCCTTCTGGGAAGGGCTAGCAGGGCCTTGTGAAAGAGGCGAGACCAGACCCCTCTCTCAAAGAACAGTAATCGCACCCGGCTGCTCGGAAATTACGCTCCTCTTTGTCTTTTTAATTAAACTCAAGCCCAGTTTGGAGGCTATTTGACCTCTCCTGACCCCTCTTTGTGGGGAGTGCCGCAGGTCATTTCCATGCATATATTACCCGCCCCCCCCAAGCAACGATCCACAAGGCTTTACAGAATAAGGAGAGGTTTGGTTAAAGAATATCGGCCATATTTTAATCTGCTGTGGGTGAAGTTTTCCTTTGCAAAAAGGAAGTAGAAGGATTTGGGGTCTTAAACTTTAGGTGGAATGGATATGGTAGTACATATATATATATATATATATATATATATACTAGTAGGGCGGGATGGGCATTATATTGTTAATAGGATATTATTCATGGTCTTCTAATATAGTCATATCATATGCTTATGAATACATCAAATATGTCATATGTATCATTTTGCAGGCAAATTGGACGGAAATTCTAAATATGACTGAGCATTCACCATATTCTCCCGTCGGGTCCCTTCTGTCTTGAAAAGGGGTGAAGGTATTCTCTGTAGCTGGACGGCGCCGGCGTCCCGGGGCCCACGGCGATCCGTCTGTGCTCCGCCTCCGTCCACCCTCCGGTCACGTTTACCGTTTGTGTGTTTGTTTACGGGGGCGGCGGCCGGGTCCCCTCTCCGGTCAGCGCCCCCTCCCAGGCCTAGCGCTCAGCGCGTCCCCAGCCTCGCCTGGCGCCCGTCGCTGGCCCGGGCGCTGCTGCACACTTGGCGGCCGCCTCCCCTCTGCAGGCATGCGAGAGCGTGATAACCAGCCATGCCGCTTGACACACAATGATACGCCCCCCCACCCCCAGCCAAAGACTTTGGCAGGCACCGGCTTTGTTTTGTTTTTGGGGGAGACGGGGGGGGGAGGAAGGGGGGGGGCATGTGTTTCGGAGCAGTTTTACAGCCCTGAATGCAATCAGAGCCCCTCCTAGCTCCAAAACCACAAATCCCACCTCCATCTCCCCATCCAGCCTCCACGATCCTGTACCGCAACACCTGCCAGGAACCCTACCCAGAACCCCATCCTCCCAGCATCCTCCCTACCCAGAACCCCATCCTCCCAGCATCCTCCCTACCCAGAACCCCATCCTCCCTGCCCAGAACCCCATCCTCCCAACCTCCTCCCTACCCATACCCCATCCTCCCAACCTCCTCCCTACCCATACCCCATCCTCCCAACCTCCTCCCTACCCAGAACCCCATCCTCCCAACCTCCTCCCTACCCAGAACCCCATCCTCCCAGAATCCTCCCTCCCCAGGATACAACAGACAGTTGCGCTAGTCCCGCCGGCGAGGCAGAAGCTAGTACCCGGGGGGCAGGACGTTCTCCCCTGCGAACCGGTACTGCTCTGGCCCCGGCGCGCTATTTAACTATTGATGCTAAATAGCTCCAAGTGACAAAAGCAGATGCGTTGTGGCGGGCGGGATCAAATGCAGCCATGCATGATTAATGGGCCCCGCCAGAGCCGATGAAGACGGACGAGGGCCTGGCTCGGTGCCCGCCAAGAGGAGGAGAGAGAGAGAGAGAGAGAGAGCGAGAGAGAGAGAGAGAGAGAGAGAGAGAGAGCACCTGTATAGTGAAGGATGACTTAAAGCGGAACTCTACAATATCCCTCCAAGCATCATCTCCCACCTTTCCCCTCCTCTCCTTCAGTATGTGTTTGTGTGTGTATGTTTTGTGTGTGTGTGTGTGTGTGTGTGTGTGTGTGTGTGTGTGTGTGTGTGTGTGTGTGTGTGTGTGTGCGAGCATGCATGTGTGCGCGCACGTCTATACAAACAGTGCTTACCCGCTCTGTAAACTCCCAGCCCGGCCCAGGCCTAGCTGTAGGGCGGAGAACAGTCCAAAGACCGGCGCTCTGGTCCAGGCTGAGCAGCCAAGACAGACGGGGCCAAGGGCTCTGGAGGCTCAGAGGATCAACTGCATTCTGGGAAGCAGGGAGGGGGGAGGAGGAAGGGCGGACTGATGCTCCTCCAGCTCTCCTCGTCCTCCTCCGTCCCGCTCGGAGCTGATCCCAGCGGGGAGTCAAACGTTAAGTCGGCCCACCGACCGCGAGAAGTGAAGATCAAATTAGCGGTGGATTAGTTTGAGGGTTCAACTTCCATGATCAGATAACGGAATGGGAGGAGAAGATCATAGTTTCTCAGTGTCACGGGTGTGATCACAACATCATCCTTGTTTGGGGTGTTGTACCCTAACAGTTACTGTAGCTAGGATCCCATCAGCATGTCTGCACAAGTCACACTGACCCTACACTGCAGTTAGTCACCCAGCCAGCCAGCCAACCAGCCAGCTAACCAACCAGCCAACCAACCAGTCAGCCAACCAGTCAACCAACCAACCAGTCAACCAACCAGCCATCGAGTCAACCAGCCAACCAACCAGTCAGCCAACCAACCAGCCAGCCAACCAGCCAGCCAGCCAGCCAGCCAGCCAGCCAGCCAGCCAGCCAGCCAGCCAACCAGTCAGCCAACCAGCCAACCAGCCAGCCAGCCAACCAGGCAGCCAGTCAGCCAACCAGTCAGCCAACCAACCGGTCAACCAGCCAGTCAACCAGCTAGCCAACCAGCCAACCAGCCAGGCAGCCAGTCAGTCAGACAGCCAGTCAGTCAGTCAACCAACCAACCAACCAACCAACCAACCAACCAGCCAGCCAGCCAGCCAGCCAACCAGCCAGTCAACCAGCCAGGCAGCCAGTTAGTCAGATAGCCAGCCAGTCATGATTGACCTGATCAGTCACCGGTCAGCCAGCCAGTCAGCCAGCCAACCAACCAGCCAGTCAACCAGCCAGCCACCCAGCCAACCAGCCAGGCAGTCAGTCAGCCAGTCAGCCAACCAGCCAGGCAGTCAGTCAGCCAGTCAGCCAGCCAACCAGCCAGTCAGGCAGGCAGCCAGCCAGTCAACCAGTCAGTCAATCAGTCAGCCAGTCAGTCAATCTGTCATCCAGTTAGCTCAGCTCACGACCAATTATCCTGGTAGTCTTTGTGGAGGGGGAGGGGCCATCCAGGCCTCCTGTACCTCCCCTGGTTAATGAGGCCTTTATGGAGATGAGGTGGGGGGTGTAGCTAGCTAGGTCTAGTGAGCTGCTAACACTGGGAGGGTGACTGCGGATGCTAGAGTGGGGAGGGGCTGAGTGGAGTCTGGGAGGGATGGTGGGGGTGGGGGGGGGGGGCTCCAGATGGTGATTGGTTGGTGTCGGCCCCACTTACAGGCGTGATCTGGACGGGTTACGCAGAGCGGGTGAGGCCCCCCCCCCTCTCTGAACCCCTGAGCGACTTCTCAATTAGTGAGCGGCCTAGCGGAACTGCCAGACACTATTGTATGCTCTGCACCCCAGCACCCCCCCCCCCCCCAGCCCCAGCCTCCCTCGCGGGCCCCGCGGCGGACAGATCTCTCCGCCGATCAGCTGGAGACGGTGATGGTCAGCCATACAGCCTGTTCTCCGAGGAGACGGACGGAGCGATCCAGGCGGGGAGGTGTGTCTCCTCAGTTCGAGGTCGCTGAGGTACAACCTGACCAGAACGCGCGACTGTGAACTGGATACGTCAGGGAGGAGAAAACAGCCTTATCGAGGCTTTGTTGTTTTCCTGTAGCAGATTCCGGCACAAAGAGAAATATTGCTGTTTTTTTTTGTGTTTTTTTTTCGTCGCCCGAGCCTTTGTGATAACGACGGCGTTTGGGCATGCTATAGATCGAAGTGCACAGTGTTTTCTCCACGACTAGTTGAACCCGAGTCTTTGTGATAACGCGCGATTCAACCCGAAGGATGAGAGAGAGAAAGAAAGAGACAGAGAGAGACGGAGAGGGAGACGGAGAGAGAGACAGAGAGAGAAAAAGCATGCCTTGCGTAACCAAGCCCGTCCAGACGCAGTCGCTGCGCCACGCTTGTGTAAAATGAGATGTAAATGCGGCCATTTTAGCAGCCTGATTTATTCATGAGGAAGCCAAAAGGAAGAGCGGAATGCTAATGCGGCCGCTCCGCTTTGCCCTTGGCCCGGGCGCATCGACAAACAAGTCACTCTCACCAGAGGAATTAACCACTTCATTAAGTCACCTGGCAGCGTCGCCGCGCGGCCGCATCACTTCCTCTCCCTCCGTCCATCGGCAGATGATGTCATCACTGTTCTTTTTCTTCAAACATTCAGGCTCCTGTTTGATGCAGCGTAATCATTTTTTTCTTCTTTTTTTTAATATATGTATAATGCACAGATAAGCTCCTTTGAAGATGGAGGTACATCTGTAGGAATGAACCATTAAGGCAGAATCCATAGGCAGTCCCATTATTCATAAAACATTCGGTTTATAATTGGTTTTGGGGTGAGGTGGGGGTGTGGTGGTGTGTGTGTGTGTGGGGTGGGAGGTGTGGAGTGTGTGTATGCGGGGGGGGGGGTTGAGGTGGTGGTGTGTGTGGGGGTGGGGTGGGAGGTGTGGTGTGTGTGTGTGTATGGGGGGAGAGGGGGTAGAGGTGGTGGTGTGTGTGTGTGTGAGATGGGGAGGGGGGGGGGTATAAGGAATCAATGCACTCCTGAGGTCATTCCAACCCCTTCATTAAATGTGTATCTGAACAGCCTGTGATGAGATGCTGGGATTACACCAGCAAACAGAGGGGAGGGGGGTGGAGGTGTGTGTGTGTGTGTGTGGGATGGGGGGGTTTAGGTGGTGGTGTGTGTGGGGTGGGAGGTGTGGTGTGTGTGTGTATGGGGGGGGAGGGGGGTGGAGGTGTGTGTGTGTGTGTGTTGCTGGTGCTGCTGGCGCTGCATTGATTGCACTCTGCGCCAGTTTTCCATACACTTTTAATCTCTCTGAAATTCTAAAGAGGCAATCAAACGAGATCTGCAGGCGTGGGGCGTCAGGGGGCGGGGGGGGCATCAGGGGGCGAGGGGGCGGGAGAGAGAGCCGTCAGTCCGCGTGTCAGTCTGGTGATTTCTCACCCCCCCCATGCGTGGCGTTACGGAGGCTTGATCGGCAGGGGTGTGGGGTAGTCCATAGTACTGCATCACATGCAGTGAGGTGCTTTGCTGCTCACAGCTGTGCAGGCAGAACAACCCCACCCAACACACACACACACAACATCCTCATCATCATCTACCAGCATCACCACCATCACTGAGCTGATTCGGGGTAGGATACCACCTCTGACACGGGTTCTGATTGACCTGATCAGTCGCTGGTCTCTGATGTGAAGCGTCATGTGATACAGCGCATGGAGAGAAGCCGAGACGCGCTTCATCTGGGAGGTCCGACAGCGTGTGGACTTGGTTGGTGTTGAGACGCAGCCTCTGAAGGCCATAGTCACACCATCTCAGCTTCTGGTCGCCTAGAAGAATGATAGTTTATAACGATGATCTTTCTCTGGGGTTGCGAGGTATGTGTTAGGTAAGGCGGGCTTAACGAAGGGTGCACCTAGCTGACTGTTCACACAGACGGTTCAAAGCTAGCCTCCGCTAGTGTTTTAACTACTCCCATATTTTAATGGTTTCAGATATTTGGATTTCACCAGAGCCAGGGCTTTTGTAAGCTCTCATTAAATTAATTGGCTGCTCTTGGTCCATTCATTAGCAGGACCGCCTTTGTTAGGCTGTGGGAGTGAGATCATTTTCACAGATTTTTTCCCCCCGACCACCCGTCAGAACCATAAAGAGTCATTACCACCCCGGGAAACGTAGGTGTTCCCATCCGTAATACATTACTCTGATATCCATATGTAGCAGGCACAAAGCAGACATGCTTCTCACTCTGAGGGATGTGTATAATTAATTTGATTTTTGAAAAGAGGGGAGAGGGGGGGGGGGAAACATTGATTGAGAGTTCATCTGTTTTTTTTTATTTATTACACAAATTACTTTTACTCTTGATTGATATTAAGGTGGATTTTTTCAGCACCATGGGAATTATTTCACCCTAAAAATTCAGTAATCTGAGTTTTTATCAGAGGTGATTAAAACATTTCAATCATTATTTTTCACCAAAAACATTCTCCAGCTGAACACAGGGTTCCATTTACAGGACATTCCACCCATTCCATCTAATTAAAATCATGCTTTAAAGGGATAGTCTGGAATTTTGGACATTGGGCCTCATTTTCAACTTACTCATAATGTTCTTGACTGATGGAGATCATTTCCAGCTGATTCCATGCTGTCTCTCGTTCAGGCGTTCACAACATGCTAATGCTAGCGCAATCTAACCAAACCGGCTAGCAGTCAAATAAATGTCAGTTAAACACTCCACAGTGCATCCAATATAAATAGAATATTTAATTCTTAATAACATAAAATATGAGGACAATTCTGTCGGGTGCTCATTTGAATTTTTATATCATCATTTTTGAAGTCCAACTATCGTTAAACCCATTTGTTTGTATGGCTTTGTCTGTAAATAGGGAGGCAGAGCGATACCAAACTAGCCAGCACTATTGTCAATAGTCAACAACAACCCGACAACAATGAACAGAAGAGCAGATTATTCTCTTACTATCAACACAACAACAAGTTGCAAATGCCATGTTCAAAAGAGATGTCTGACTTAAATTTGAATACTAGCATGTTTGGTTAGATTGCGCTAGCATTAGCATGCCGTGAACGCCTGAATGAGAGACAGCATGGAATCAGCTGGAAATGATTTCCGTCAATCAACAACATTAAGGGTAAGTCAAAAAAGAGGCACTAGTTCAAAAATTCCAGGCTAAGTATTTCTTAATTTGCTTATTCTTTGTAAAAAATAAAATAAATAAATAAATAAAATAAAATAGAAAAGAAGAAGAAAAAAGTTAAATGAATCAGGCTGGTTTTGAAGTCCTTCTAGCAGACAGTCTTCTGAAGAACGACCTCTTATTTGTCAGTTACCTGTCAGAAGACCGATGCCATGTTCTTGTCAAAGGAGACAGATGTGCAGAACCAGCTACGTGTTATTGTTGTTGTTTAGAAGACAACTCTTCTGTTCTGATACATATCTCACAGGATAATAAGGGGAGGAAATTGCCAGGGAATAAATGTGGATATATATTAATACATGTGAATATATATTGCAGCTGACAGCCAGTGACGATCAACTTCAAGACAGCAGTGAAAATATTTTGAATGTATCCCCCTTCCAGTCAAGTGTTTCAACAACCTGTCAGTCAATCATGTTTCACCTGAATAGGGCACACGCCACAGTAATCCAAGAAACTCTCCCAAATAGCCTACAGTTTCCTGGGCTTATCAACATGGTTGTTTTGACAGGACGGACCCTAGGCTCTCCAGCAGCCCCGCGCTCTCTGTATCACGCTGCTAAGGGAGAACTATTGTATTGTGTTCACCTTCTCTTGGCGGCTACATTGGCTGAACGCGAGTGCAGGCTTACACCCACCAGACCAGGAGGACGATGTGGGACACTCCGGCTCTGTCTCACGATCAAGGACACTCCGGCTCTGTCTCACGATCAAGGACACTCCGGCTCTGTCTCACGATCAAGGACACTCCGGCTCTGTCTCACGATCAAGGACACTCCGGCGGTCGTTTTTCCGAATTAAAAGCCGTAGCCAGCAGTTCCTTGTCTCTGTGTTCTTCCACTAACGTCAAGGAGCACGTTCCCATGTTATATGTGAAAGCCATTTTATTGTCCTGGGGGGGTGGGAGGGGGGTAGAAGACAAAAAACTAAAACGTGACTAGCCCCACCACCCCACCCCCCCTTCTCCTCGCTTCCACCACCCCTGTTTTGGGTTTAATGAGATGGCACGTAGATGTTAAAAGCTCCGAAGGCAGCCTGTAATTGCTATGTTGTGCTTAGGAAAGCTTGGCCGCCATTAACCCTCCAACACTACAATTCACTTCACACGTCTGGCAATTACCTGGCCTATAACGCCCAATCTTGCAAATGTGTGTGTTCTTGACTTCCGATAATGAAATTGGGCTTTTCACGTGTAATCTGGAAATGCTGAGTGAGTCACGATGGCCACCTGTAATCACCGCCGATCGAATCAGAAGGAGGGTCTCACATACTCAAGCACTGTTTGTCTCTGCGGCTAAATTGTCCTGATTAGAGGGGTCACCGTAACTCTCTGCGCGGGTCAAGGGTAGGGTGTTGTTTTGTTTTTCAAAAGCATGGGAGGAATTTGATGCAATGATGGGGTAGAAGTGGGGGGGGGGGTGATTGCAGCCTTTAATTGACAATTCCATTTATTGTGTATTTTTTGAGTGTATAGAGATTTACGATGGGGGCTTTTAAGCAGAGCTCTTAGTGGTCTTTGTCATTTCACATTTCCACCACAGCAAAGTGAGGCAGCTGCGCCATTACAGACCAGACTAGTGCCACTCAGGATAATGAAGGGCATTGTCAATTAATCCCAAAACTGGAGCTGAAATTCCGCTGGTTGTACATTGAGATACAACTCAGAGAGGGCTTTAGTTCGGAAACCAAGAGAACGACCAGGCCACACGAACACGCCCACGGTTCAACAACTACACTCAAATGACCAGATGTCTCTCTCTCTCTCTCTCTCTCTCTCTCTCTCTCTCCCTCCCTCTCTCCCTCTCTCTCAACCTAGTACTTGATCTCCCCGGCTTCGCCCCCATACAACACGGCCTCCATTTTGTCACCATGTGTGAAACTCACAGCTTTGCGATGGACGCTGGTATTTCAACGGTTTCCGAGTTCGGTCGCCTGGACGCATTATTTGTTCCCTGTGAATTGTCCCCTGTAGTTGAGATTAGCTAAATTAGCTGTGAAGAGCAGTGACTCGTGGGACTGTGCATGTTTGGTGCAGATAATTGCAGGGCTAGCGTGGCGTAGACTGGCACCAGACTGGTGCTTGCAGGTGGGTTGGCACAGGGAAGGGCCTATCAAGCAGCACATCTGTTCCCCACGGGGGGTCGAAAACTTTCATTACACTCCTTTTCAAAATGGCCTCCAAATCCTCGCACACCCCTGCCAATGTTTCAAGCTGGAAGCCCTCTACAAGCTACTTTCGCTTTTTTTTTGCAGGATGGATCATTTGAAAGGAGCATTATCGTTGTGTTTTGTTTAACACCAGGAAGAGTGTAGAAAAGCCAATAGTGAAATGGTGACTAGACTTTGTTAGTTCGTGCATTCGAGGGCTAAGGATATCTATCTCTGTTCAGCAGTAGTAAGACTGCTCTTGTTCGTATGTAGATAACTTTTACCATATGGTACTTGGTACGAGGTCTTGTACTTTGATTTTTAAAAAATCACTTTGAAGCAATGTTTGTCTCCAGAAACACCATACTTGTTGAAAAGAGAGTTGTCCTGTAGGGTTACCTCCAGTACGAAGGTCCCAGGTGGAACCATTCTAAGGTCAGGCTTCCAGTTTAGGACCCCAAATGATTCTTTCCAACCTGAAAATGATTCTACGGTGTCTGGAACCTTTTTACAAGAGGGTTCACCTAGGGACAAATAGCTTTACATACAGTAGCACATTTTTTTTATTTTTACGAGAGTCGTTGTAGAAAACGGGTAGAACAATGAACCCAATGCATGATGAATACTCAGCTCTCTCTTCCTTTCTCCCGCCTAGGACGGAGTTTAGTCTGCATGAGAGGGCTCGTGCCAGAGAGCTCTGCCCGCGTATCGGAGCCGTGTGGGGCGTCTATAGGAGCTAATTAGCAGAGTTTTCAGTTGCTGCTCTCCCCTAGTCAGCGAAGGGCTGACAGTTGAGCGGGAATGTTCCCCGTTACGGCCGGCGCTCTCTCACAGAGAGGAGGCCATAACTCATCATTAGGATATCAGAGTCCAGGTGCAGATGAGAAGTGATAGAGCCGGCAGCCGGGCAAGTCGGGGCACTCAAGGAGGAAAATCTTATCCCAGGGACAATTCCCAGGTCACGCCCGCGGTAATTGAAATAATTTTGCCCCTCGAGTTGTTTAATCACTGACAATCACACATGCAGGGGGGGGTTAAATTGAAGAGCGCGCAATTCTGATTACATCTGCCATCCTTAACTGCTTCTAACCCCACTCCCCCTCCTCCATCACGCCATCTCTTCATCTCCCATCAGCACCCTGCTATCTGTAGTCGAAGCTTTCTAAACTCCCTCGTCTCAGGCGGGAGAGGACTGGAAGCCATTTATTTAATTTTGGAATCGTCCTACGGAAGGACCTCTGTCTTTCTCTTACCTGTGAATACGCTGTGGCACGCCGCAAACAAACGTGGCCACAGCTCACGGCGTTCCCTCGCACTTTGGGCCAAGCGTGAGCGCGTCGTTTGCGTTGTGGGCGGGGAGGGGGGTAGCTGGCGGAGCGGTCACGGCGGCGGCGCATCTCCGGGAAGAAAAAAAAAAGAGCCGGGCACCGACGCAACAAATCATTTGTCTGTTATTAACCCTGAACCTGTAATTATGCAGATTGCCATAGATTTTCCCTGGGTGCCGGGGAGTGAGATCCAGGGCTCTGCTCCCTGCGTGGCAGCAGGACGGGGGGGACAGGGGGGACGGGGGGGGACGGCCGTGCGTTACTCAACTCCACACATTCATCATGTTGACTGATGGCACAACGAGCCAGTCCCGGGTCCTGGTGGTTAATGTAGTGGGTAATTAACTGTCATTTGCCTAGTAATAGGCCGATGATCAATGGTTTGTGAGGAAACAAATTCTAATTCGGCAGCTGATGAATGCGTGCCGAGGCTGGAGAAATGGAAGTCGTGGAGGGAGGGGTGATGGGTGGAGGTGTGTGTGTGTGTGGGGAGGGGGGGGGGGGGGGTAGAGGGAGGAGTGGGAGGGGGGGGTTTAGAGGGAGAGGGAGGAGTGGGGGAACCGCTGTCAGAATTTCAAACGGCTCTGAAGGTGGCGGTGTTATCATTCTTTCGTTGTCGTCATTGTAGTCCACCCCCCCTTCCTCTCTCTTTTTTCTCCACCCCTAAAAAACAGATTAGCCCTGAAACAAAGTAACGCTTAATTTGTTGTCCTTGATGTTGGAGGAATACCCAAGCAGGTGCATCGTGGAGAGGAGGAACAAGACGGAGTTTAGTATGCATCATTGTTTGAGCTTGTTTTGGTCAGCTGGTTCCAATGTATTCTGCTCCTAACTTTTTTCAGGCTACTGCTTGCATGTGTAATGGGGGGGGGGGGGGCTTAATGCAATAGATACCTCACTGAAATATTTAGACAGCGCGTGTATAACATGAACGTACTTCTCTCCCTAAAATACCATTCAAGAGTATTTTGGTTCCTGTGCTTGTGTTCAGCTCAGGTATTGTTGCGTTTCATCTCATGCACTCAAATGATCACCAATAAGTCTCTGCAGTTTGAGCGTGCGTTAACGATTCAGAATTCCATCACTCATTGAATCCATTGAAATGGCTGTGCTCCAGTTTTCTTCTGATGGGCGGGGTTTAACGACAACAGTCAGCCTCCCAGAGTGAGATTCGCTTTCGGGGTCCACTGGGCTAAAACCTGGTGGAATAATTTAATTGGTGTCTCTGTTTTTCTTTCTTCAAATAGGTACCATTCAGCCGTGATGTGCAGTGATCTGCAGTCAGCGCCTTTTTTGGCTGAAGCAAGTTAGATGGCTGGCGCTAACGGCGTTTGTGCATTCTCTTTCAAATTACGAGGCATGAATTTTAATTTTATGTTGCGTTTTCTTCAGCCCGTTTAAATATACATGGTATTTTGTCAGCCATGGATATGCCGCCCACAGTAGCCTACTGTATGTCAACCCCTCATTTGTACTCGCGTTGTTGCGTTCTCAACCAGACACACCACGGTCGGCACCTCTCCACACGTGGGAGATCTACACCAGTCTGGGATTGAGAGAGCTGCATTGGAAGTTGATATATTTACTACCAATTATAATCCGGAGCGGGAAACGAGAGAGGGGGCCTCCTCGTCTGGCACACAGAGGGTCTGGAAGGCCTCCACCCTGGGCTGTAGCTGGAGAATGTGCCTTTGAATCCATTACAAGCCAAACCACGCTTAATTCGCCGTCTCCCCCGAGAGCCATTAGCATCTGCGTCGTCAAATGGGCAGAGCGGAGAGGCGCGGAGTGGCAGGTCCACCCCCAGCCCCTCTCCATCCACCCCCAGCCCCTCTCCTCCCGTCAAAGGTGAGGCGCGGGGGGCATGCTGGGAAACTTCGGCGATTCCGGGGTTTGAAGTGTGTGCGCCGCACGGTTGGCTGCTTAGCCGTCGCTGCTATATGGTAACCGCCGCCAACCTCTGAAGACTATTCTCAGCCCAAACTCTCCTCTTTAGTCCCGCGACTGCATGTCGGAGGCACTAAAAAGAGTGTTTGATTTGGGAAGCCGATGTATGTATTGCTCCCATAAGCCAGTGCAGGTTGGGAGACGCTTTTAATCATTTAATCCGACAGTTAAAGCAGTTGCACAAGACGATATGCTATGAATTATGCAGCAAACAAGTGGATTTGATGCAGGCAGGAGTTTGAATGTGCTGTTTTCGGTGCCCAAGGGTCTATGGCTTTTCTTTTCTTTTTTTCTTTTTCAGCGTGAAAAACAACTTCTCCCCTCATTCTCTTATTGAAGGAATCTTCAACATGGAATCCGTCTCTCTATTGCAGAGAATTGACGCTTGTTTTGGGAGAATAATAGTCTTATTTCTGGCAGAGTGTCTACTCAGCTCAGCAGCATCCAAAGTAAAACACATCCTGACGTTGCTTCAAGCTTGTTTGATTTGAAACATACTGTAGAAGATATTTGGCTGATTTATTCCAGGATGAGATCCAGTGCGGGTGTGCACAGGTTGCGAGAACATGTTCGCAACTGACACTCTGCTCTCCGAGGGAAAATGTCAGCTATTGAAAAACCAAGGCTAGAAGGAGTACATAAACATATTGGATCAACCCAAGGTCTACGTGATGGTGCTTACACGAAAGGCTGAACACAAATTCAGGCTCGGATTGTTTGAGCCAGAACAGCGTGACAGTCGTTTGTCAAAGGTGTGTGGGCTACTTTAATTTTGCAAGAGCTGGGAGAAGGTTTCCTGACAGACACAGGGACTTGTAAAACAGAAGACCGTTTTGATTCGACCTGACAGGCAAAAAGCTTGAGAACATCGCTTTTGTGCACGAATGTCTTCCATCATTTATAATCGCAAAGCCTTGAGCGTGTTGGGTGTTGGGCTGAGTCAGGTGGCCCTGCTGCAGGGTTCTGTCCAACGGGGCCCGGTCCGTCTCTGTCCCTGGGACTGTTATATTCGGCACACTGCAATCTACACCCAGGCTCATTATCTAACCTAAAATCTATCTTCTCTTATTCATTTTAAATGATTTTTAGATCAATTGCTTGCCTTTGTAGGGAGAGAATCTGTGCAGAAGCCTGCAGGCGATGCACATTTGCGCAGAAAGAGCCAGGACAAGAGATAACACAAATGTATCTAAATTTAGACAGCTCAAAGGGAAAGGCATGATTCTTTTAATTAAATCGGCACTGATCCATGACTATTGAACTCCTTTTTTAGATGTATTTTTACCCAGATTGCTACGCAGCCAGCTACTTACAACCTCACCGGTAGATATCCTTCATTGTCTCAAGGTGTGTTGACAGTGGTCCTTAATTTACCAGCTATTCATGAGGGCACAATCTATCTGCTTTTTTTTTCTTCTCGCCTCTGGGAAACGTAGTTTGTGAAGGTTGATAAACAAGCCTACACATCCCCAGCCATGAGATCATTTATCAGATTGGGATCTCGTACAGACTCTGAGAGTGGCATGCAGTTTTATCATTTTAACAACGGCTGCTGAAAGAGCCCCCAGAAGTGGGACTAATAGGTTATTTTGTTATATCATTTCGTTATCAGACACCCCCTCGTCCCCGTCCCCCCCCCTACCCCGGTCTAGTTCGCTGTGGAGTAACAGCCCTGAATCCCTAATGAACGCTCACGCTAATACCCCCGGAGCGGGCAGCGGGAGTAATAGGCCCCTCCCTGGGCGCCGGGGCTTACGCGGCCGTGTACACGCTGGGGCCCTGGTATTCCTACTGTGCTTCACGGGGCCTCATCCATGCTGTTTTATGTGGCGCCCGACGTGGCCCCTGTTGCGCAAGATGGCTCACCTCCAGGCTTCACAAGCTCAGTTCCTTGTCAGTCAATTCAGGTTCCATTGTATGATTACGATCATTTAGCAGACACTTTTATCCAAAGCAACTTACAATAATTGCTTTTACCGCAGTGTACTACTACTCACCAGAACGAACAAGTGAACAATCTCCGAACAATGTCCTTTCTAAACAAGTGACTAAGAGCATAATCTAGTGCTAAAGCCAAAGTGCAAGAGTGATGTTTAACTGCTCTACTTTTTACAGGGTGTCAGTCGTCAGATATCAATTATCACACTACAGAGTTTTAGCCCACCTCTGTGGAAGAGCCACCTCGTGCATCTCTGAGAAGAAGAAGAAGAAGAAGAAGCCTTGAGAACCCATGGTCCTGGAGCCTAGTGGCCCATAGGGCAGGAGCCGATCTCCTGATTCCTTAGCATGAGGCAGCTTGATATAGTACAAGTCCACCCCCTGGACATGACTCTACAGTCACAGGGACTCCCCCCCCTCCCACAGCCCAACCCTTGATGCTGAGCGCCAAGCAGGGAGGCAACGGGTACCATTTTTTATAGTCTTTGGTATGACTCGGCCCGGTGATCGAACCCCCAACCTCCCAATCTCAGGGCGGAGCGGCGGACACTCTAACCACAAAGACCCACTGAGCCGGTCAATCTCTGAGACTTCAGCGGAACTGTGACCTCATAGGTGTGCGCGTCTTGTGTTTGTGTGTGTGGTTGACGCAGGCTGTTCGGCGTGACGGGGAACTGCGCGGCCTGCAGCAAGCTGATCCCGGCCTTCGAGATGGTCATGAGGGCCAAGGAGAACGTCTACCACCTGGACTGCTTCGCCTGCCAGCTCTGCAATCAGAGGTGAGTGATCGGAGGGGGCGCCCTCTCCTCCGCCGCCGTTCGGCCAATCAGGAGGCGGGCTGGGGCACTGGGGCGGGGGGGTGACAGTGTAGTGTACATTCCAGATCAGTCTCTGTTGTGCCTGTTAGTGTGGCTGATAGCTGAGGACAGGGCTCCATGTCTGACATTTATCACACAGGCCTGTGAGCAGACAGCCCGAGGGGCTCCGGGCTCCACACAGCCCAGTGATTATGCTGCTGTACTCCATGTACCTGGAGAGCTAAGGGGAGCAGTTACATGCACACACACACACACGCACACACACACACATTTACACACACACACATTTTCATTAACACTCGCACACACACACACACACACATTTACACACACACACGCACACAGGCACACACATTTACACACACACACACACTTACACACACACACACATTCATCATCATTCTTCATCACACACACACACACATGTTCATCATCATTCTTCAATACAGGGTGTGTTCGGTCATCTTAACACTAGCTCTGTCAACCAGGTATTATTTCACAGACGTATTGATCATGGTGCTACAGTTCTATGGAAGGATAGCATTTAGGTGTCTACCTCACACCCATTTGTAGTATACAGTTGACACATACATGTAGTGTACTCTGTCATTCTCCGATACAGTCCCTCTCTCTCTCTCTCTCTCTCTCTCTCTCTCTCTCTCTCTTTCTCTCACCCTCTCTCTCTTTTGCTCTCTCTCTCTTGCTCCCTCTCTCTCTTTTGCTCTCTCTCTCGCTCGCTCTCTGTCTCTCTCTCTCTCTCACACTTACACACACACACACACACACCCAACCCAGGCACATTGAACAGTAAAGACGAAGGGGCCCGGTTACGCACAATTAGCACTGGGTTATTGTCTTGCCACCTTGGCCGGCTGTGCGAGACAGCCTCTCCTAATGCAGCCAGTCAGCTAATCTCCATCACCGGGGCCCCGGCAAGCCCAGCTCTGCTCGTCCACATTAAAACCCATCTAAGCGGCAGGCAAATCTTTCTTTTCACATTAGCGCGGGCGGCGAAGTGTTAAATAAAATCGACGTCCTCGCGGTCCACCCCGGACCTCGCGCCGCCGTCCGGGTCGGCCATCGCAGTTTCGCCGGACGTTAATTAACGGCGTTAATTGAAGCCATTCCTCAGCTGCATACTTTGTTTTCCTGTTATTTTTTTCACATATTATTTCGGGACGTCTTCGAGGCTCTTGCGGAAGTGACGGCCTCTCAGCCGGTGTCCTTAGAAGAACCCTTCCGAGTGTCTCTGCTGACCCAAGCCACACTCGAAACCCTCTAGTCCGCCACGAGGAGGCTGAGAGGATTGATCACGCCCTGTCATCGCAGGAACGATTTGGCCTCTTCGGTTCCCCCGGCAGGAGAACACGATACGCAAATACTCAACACACACCCCCTCCTCTCCCCCAAACACTCCCTCAACGGACAGTGAATAAAGAGAATTAATTTGTCAGCAAAGTGACAAGGCATTATCTCATACACTTACACACACACACACAAACGCCACCGACTCTTCTGGCGCATTTCGTTGTTTCTGAGTTTGTCTGTGAGAGCGGGAGGTGGGGGGGGGGGTGGGGGTGTCTCTGTCTCTCGCCTCGCTCCTCCTCGCTCCTCCTCTTCCGCGGCGGTGGTGGATGCTCTTCGCCGCCCGGTAACGGACTCTAGACGCGGCGCCGGTCACCCCACCCTCACCGTCAGACGCTCGCGAACGATAAAGCGTCATTCAACCTGTAACCCGGCTCAAATTCACATCCTGGTTATTCGTGGGTGACGTCCTTCTGGAGTGTTCCGGTGTCGTTGTCCAACAAGATGTCTGACGGCAGTTTCCCCCAGGAGTCCCTCAGCCTCTGTGTGGCCCCGGCCTTGGAAACGGGCTCCTGTGTTTCGTCTGACCGCACCGTCCGCTGGCAGCTCTGTCCCCTCTCGCCCCCCCCCCCCCGGCCTCCGACGGACATGAAAGGGGCCTCGGCCTTCAATAAAGCAATCTAATCCATCTTCACAAACGGCGGAGAGATTTCTCAGCGGAATGTCGCCCCCCCACCCCAACCGAAAATGTGAAATCTGATAAACAGCGCAGGTTCGCACGGGGTCGCCGGGGGTCGCGCCGCGTAATTATCCCCGGCTTCTGAGGGGTCAGGCGCGGCCGACGTTGGCGTTTGAAGGTTATATTGCCACAATCAAGAATGTACCGTACGCAGACCGCAGCAACCCCTGCCAACGCTCACCACCCACACTCTCTCTCTCTCTCTCTCTCTCTCTCTCTCTCTGCTCTCCACAGACCAGGGGGATGGAAGGGGGGGGGGGGGGGGGGGGGGGGGTCAGTGTAGAGTCGGTTGTTATTCTGATTTCATCAGGGACTCACTTCTGGGCTCCTCTTAACGGTGATCCCATGCTCCGCCATTAAACCTCTTGTTTAAGTAATGGTCCAATTAGTCCCTGTGATGGAGGGACAGAGGCCCGGGTTAGCCGCCGAGAGTGGACTTGTCACATCCTGATGGCGACCTACTCCCGGGCACCCCCCAACCCCCCCCCCCCCCCCCCCCTCCCCATCACCAACACGCCAGTTCGTCGTTTCCCCGGAGAAAGAAGCGTCAACTGTAGGAAAAACCTCGCCTCTTCCGGAACAAGACGGCGTAGAAACGGCCTGGCTGGTTATCTCGCCCCCAGAGGAGCGTGCGAGGAGGAGGGGGTGGGGGGTTTCGGTCTCTCCTCCGTGTCTGACTGGCGCTGGCGTCTCGCTGAGGGAGAGAGCGGCTCCTGTTCCCGGTCCATCAGCGGAAATATGGCTTCTTACATCGGCTCTGATTGCTCATGTCTGCCCGGAGTCTGGCCTCACTCTGTTACTGGACATAAATCCACCCCCTCCACCCCCTGATCAGCCTGCACAGTTAGCTTTCAAACCCCCCTTCCCCCCCATTTACTCACACACACACACACACACGCACACACACACACCCCTATGCTGCTGGACAGAGGCTGGGTGGGGAGATGCTGCAGTCGAGTCAGAGCGAGGCTTGGGAATATGGGTTAGGTCTTAGGGTGTGTGTGTGTGTGTGTGTGCGTGTGTGCGTGTGTGTGTGTGTGTGGCGGGAGGTGGGGAGTGTTGGAGGAGCGGGGGAGGGAGGGAGAGATGAGACTCCATCCGGCAAGCCGTTAGCCACAGATCAGCCCTGGGGGACAGCTAATCGATGGGACTGTCGTCCGGCCTGCTCATCCAGCCAGCGCTGTGGCCCAATTTCCCCCTGATGAGCGGGAGCCCACCGTCTAGGAGCGACTCCGGAGAGGCCGGAGTGCAGGGGAGCGGCGGAGAGCAGGGTAGGGTGACAGTGCGAGGGAAGGTCAGTGCTGATAAGGGCTGGGGGTGTGTGTGTGTGTGGGGGGGGGGTAGTCTCCAGCCCGCCTGACCCAGACTGGTGCCCTCCGTGGGGAGAGTGACACCAATTGGGCCGGGCTGGCCTCCCGCTCCGGTGCTGTGTGTGTGTGTGTGTGTGTTGTTTTGCGGTCGTTAAGAGTTAGACTTCGCGTCGGGCCACAGGATCACCCGGCTGTCAGCGCGTTGTGTGAGAGGGGTGTTGATTACTCCGAGCTACAGAGCTGCAACCCTGACCAGATAACCTGGACAGACAATCCTCTCTTCCACGTAAAAAACAAACAAACAAAACAAAAACTCCCAGATGAGCTTTAAAATGAGAAATCTCAAACGCAACAGCAAGGCGGTATTTAAAACCTCCGGCTCCTGGTTTGTTTCTGATTGCCCAGCAGCAACCTGGGTATACAAAAAAGAAAAGAAAAAAGATTTACAACACGCTGTTACAATTAAGCGTCGGTGTCATAGGGCCGAGGTTTCCGAACCCCTCTGTATCCCAGCTGTAATTAGGTTCGGTGCTGGGGGAGACTAGTCTCTCCCTTTGACAGTCTCCCTCTCCCTTCATTTGAGCGGGAAAGTGGCTGCTCTAGTTAACACAGGCCTCCGAGGCAAATAGCTGGCGTCGCAATACATCTTTTAAGTGTGTGGCTGCGGAAGCCATCTTTCCCTTTCTCCTCCTACAACAAGAGGTCTCCAAAGACTCATTATTCACCGTCACCTGTAAGTAAAGGGAGGGAGAGAGATGGGAGGAGGAGAGAGAACGAGAGTACGGAGCGGAGGAGGACGAGGCCTGGCTCTGTACAGTATGGCGCCGCAACGCGCGCTAGCTACACTTCGAATCTAGTCCATGACGCCATTGAAGATGGGATAAAGACTGTACCTGCGTCGTCAAAAGCAGTTAGTGTTAGTCTCTAGGTCACAGGACAGTATATTAGGCTTAAGACATTGATACACAGTATGCCCTGTTAGGAGTGTTACAAACAGAGCCATTTAGGGGCCTCGCGATCGTCGGAGAGATGGGAGGGCAAAGCGAGGCCCCCTGTTGGACACGCCGACGACGAGCCAAGTGTAATATCCTCATCATAATTGGCGCGCGGATGTCACATATGCTGTTGACATTTCGCCGAGCAGGAACAATTTGGCTCTGCGAAATAAGTGGAGGACAAGGGTAAGAGACGTGAGGAGGGAAAGACCGCCAGCATTAGAGAGAGAGAGAGAGACTAGAGCAAAAAAGGTTGTAAATAAACTGGGAGGAATCCTATTAGCAGCAGCGGGGGGGGTGTAGGGATGGGAGTGGGCGAGGGGGGGGGACACGGTGTCAGTAAAGACGGACACTAATGGATTCTGGTAAGGAATGTGTCATTTAAACTGGACATTTTTATTGGAGCGGATGACACCATTACGTGAAGCACCCCTCTGCTCCTTGTTAATCAGCATGTCAACAGTCACAATGGAGGGATATTGCTTGTTGAGTTTTGATCTCTCCTAATGGCGCCGTGCCGGGCGTCGATGGCAAAAAATAAAACTTTTCGGAATGCTGGACAACTAGGACAAAAGGCAAAAAATTAGAGCATTTGTTTGATTGCGCTCTCAAACTATTGTCTTCATCGCCTGGCATTAATCTTAATTATATCATTCGCCAAGGAGTTGCAGGACATTTTGGTCTTGATGCACGGCCCTAGACGGGGGACAGTGAATTGTTGTCTCATTCTGTGGGTTAACCCAGGCTGGGTTTAAGGGGCTCAGTGTCCGGTTAAGCCACAGAACGAGAGGACGACCCAGGCTTCCATAGCTGGTGTCAGATGCAGTACCTCAGCCTCCCTCGGTCCACGCTGTCTCTCCCACTCCCCCCGTTTCCAGGGAGAGCTCAGCGAACACAGACGGCCGTTCCCCCCGGTAACATGGACGTTCCCCCCGGTAAACACCGACACGGGCGCTCGCCGACCTTGTCCGACTCTCGCTGTGAGGGAGATAAGCACCCCTCAGGACAGCGTGGCGGCCAGGTAGCTCTCCCTCTCTCTCTCCTCGCCTCTCTCTCCTCGCCTCTCTCTCTCCCTCCATATCTCTCTCTCTCCTCTATCTCTCTCCTCTCCCTCTCTCTCTCTCTTATCTCTCCTCTCTCTCTTTCTCCTCTCTCCCTCTCTCTCTCTCTCTGCCTCTCTCTCCTCGCCTCTCTCACTCTCCCTCCCTCGGTCTCTCTTTCTCTGTCTCTCTCTTGCGCATTTTACTGTTGAACATATTCCCCACTCTGCTGTTGTGGGAAAGGTCAAGCGTGATGGTTGGCCCTGCTGGCTACTCCAGGAAGAGAGGAGGAGGAGGAGCAGGAGGAGAGGGAGAGGTCCTGGTCTGTGGGGTTTGTCTAAGAGCTGCAGGTGTCGAGGCATCTCGGTGATCTGGAGCCTCATTTATAAAACTGTGTGGAGAATTCACGCTGCTAAGGTTGCGTACGGAAGCAAGCGAAAACGATGCACACCTCGAACCTCTCAAAACAACAAGCTGTTTCCTCTCTGCGCCAGGATCACAGGCATAAACACCACATGTCTCCTCATGTACAAGTCTCCTCATGTAACATAGAGAAGCTCTATATAATACATGATGGGTAATGTCAATTCATTTTACACAAAACAATGGTTATAAATTCAGAAGCTTTTCATCCCCCTGCCCTGACTACTGTAGTTGCAGTATGAATTATTTATTTTTTTTATAAAAAAATCCCAAAGGTTGCGTGGAAAGTGCCGTACGTATTCTTTTTGTGCTTCTTTTACACAACGTTTCTAAATGCGGCCCCAGGGTCGGAGATAACCGTGCATATGGTTGTACCCACACCAGAGCCCAGTTGTAATCGAGTCGAGTGTTTTCCGGAGGTGAGCTTCACATCTGCACACAAGCCCTGCTGTTGGCTGAAGGGGTCGGGTTGGGGGGGGTGGGGGGGTGGAAGCGTGCGGTACCTGGAGACTTATCTCAACAGTCATTTAACAAGCTAGCGATACGGCTAGCCAGGGGTTAGCCTACAGCCCTGCAATAATGACGGGAGGCTTGTTTTGAACGTTATGTAAACATCCTCTTTCCCTCTCTCTCTCTCTCTCTCTCTCTCTCTCTTTCTTTATGGTCGACAGGTTTTGTGTAGGAGACAAGTTCTTCCTGAAGAACAACATGATCTTGTGCCAGACGGATTACGAGGAAGGTCTGATGAAGGAGGGCTACACACCACAGGTCCGCTGACCCCCACAGCTGGACTGAAAGAGCGAGGAGGTGGAGGAAGAGTTGGAGGAGGAGGAGGAGGAGGAGGAGTGGGAGACAAAGAGAGACTAAAGGGAGGAGGGCTTGCAATCACACACCAAAAGCACTAACGCCTCCTCTCCGGCATCTCGTCCCACCGCGTGTACATAATCAAACCGGCCCACCTTTCCCAGGGGAACTCACACCTGGTGTACAGAATAGCCATAGAGACTGAGGGGTTGTCGGGGGAAGGTCCCTAAGAGGTCAACATGGACTACTTGTAAAAAAAAAAGAAAGAAAAAAAAAAAAAAAAGGGGGGGGGGGAAAGAAAGAAAGAAAAAAAATGTTTGTTTTATTCGTTTGTTTTGTGTTCAGAAGGATGCTGCGTCACTCCCTGCCACTAAACACTGGCCTTAAAGTGATACCTACCCAATACCTACCCAGTATCCCATATCCTATCCCACCACCACTCAGTAATATCACGCCCCCCCCCCCCCTCCAAATCACAACTGTCTGATCCCATTTTCTAAAGGGGGCCGAAATGAAACAATCAAGATAGTCGGGGGGGGGGGGGGGATTTAGTAGTCTATGTGAGCTCCACATCACAGGCTGAGGAGGTGTCTCTATACTGAAGTGTCAATCCATCATAATCCAATGTACTACTTCAGGCTCACTCTGGATTTGTGCAGTGATTCCAAAAAAGTGTCTGGTACCTTGGTGGGGGGGGGCGGGCGGGTGGTGGGGTGGGGGGGGCTTGTGTATTTTTCTGCTGAAACTCATATTTGCTAAAAAATAAATTAAAAAATTCTGCTTTTCACACTGGGAGCTGATCTACAGCGTAGGAGATGGAGGTGTGGGTGGGGTAGGGGGTGGTTAGGGGTTCCAGGGTTGGTTGTGGGGGGTTGGTTACTTTTTTGTACACTGTATTTATTTGATAAGCTCTCAGTGCTTCACATGTTGTCCCTCTATGGCGTTTTTTAACATGCTGATACTTGAATTCAATCACCGTTCAAGACTCTTTTCACTTGTTTCAGTGTGACACAGTTGCCTGTTTTTCAACATTGCTTACAGTTTAGCGCTTATATTGTCAACTACAACAAGATGCCATTGCCTTAAGACTTGGTTATGGTTCTGTGGCCGCTTGGTTATTGTGACTTCAAGCTACAAGGGTAGTTCCCTTGGACGAGAAAAGTACTGACGATCTACCGTATCTAACTTGAGTAACAGCATCTGGAAGCGAGGGCAACCAAGCTTTGCATCATTTGCAAGGAAACACAAAACAGTTAATGCAGATAGGGCGCTGGGAGGGGAAATAACAGTAAGATTCATGAATTTGTAAATTTCAGTTGTTGTATATAAAAGAAATATCCATTTTGCTTGCTATTGTACAATGAGTTCTTTTTATGTTTCATCCAGCATGAGATGTTTATTTTTAGGACAACGCTTGTAAATACTGTATTGTAATAATTTTAAGCACAAATGTAATACAGTTTTATTGTGTTACCAACGTGTGTGGGTGCCATTTCTTTCTCTGCACTGCGACATGTACAGTGCTCTCTATCCAAAGAAAGTTGAAATGTCCTACTTTACATATCCTCTCATAAGGCTTGGTGTTTACCAGAGCAGCTAAGGTTAGGTGTCTAGCTCAAGGGCACAGCATTAGATGCAAACCAGCCACCAGAAAGCTCCTGCTCTCTCCCATTACCTCAACCAGCAGACCATGCTGCAGCTCATGATATATGATTGATCTAAAGTGCAATCATTTTCTCACTCAGTTGGTTGTCTACTTTCTGCTCCTTGTAAAATGCCTTTTCTGCCCGTCCTGATGAAATGGCGGAGTTGTAATGCCAGAAGGAGATAGAAGATGAATCATTGATGTTTAAGCAGTTAATTTCTTATCGGAATGAGATATTGACTCTTTGAATGTCTTTGTCTTTGTGCCTTTCATTCAAAAACTGTTTTCATTAGGCCCACAATAGGCTTAGAGGGAAGTGGATTTTCTATTTCTGTACTGTCATGTGTCAAACATCTAACGCAAGAAGCATTTAGACTTGGCCCTCAGCCTCAGTAGCTGCCCTGTCTCTCTGTTGTTTCCACTAATTACCTGGATTTCGATTCCAAATCATCGGGAAATGTAGAGGTAAAACATTTGGATTAAAGTTATTGCACTAATTAGCAGGGAGGGTTTGAAAGGGCCCTGTGAAGTTTGTCGACAGCGATACTCACATCACATTACACAGCGTAATATCCAGACCAATTAAGCTAATTGAATTTCCTTATCCGGAGACACAAAGAAGCCCGAGAAACTCTTTGATTAGACCCAAGCTGTTGAAAGTCCTTTAGTAGATGGCAAACACTCAAAGTAGATGGAGAGAAAGCCTATAGGCTCGTCGAATTAAAGAAAACCATGCGAACCAGAGGGAGAATTCTCACTAATGGTCGACATGTGTCACGTGTGATTGCACTTGCCTGATAAGATGTCAGATGTTAACAATGATTTACAGTCTAACAGGCAGATGGATCACACTGATGAACTTGCCCCATTACAGAAGCCTTGTCTTGTTTTCCTAGTCGTGATGCAACACTGCAGGAGACTATGTACCACAGCTCTCACACAACATTAGAAGAACTGAAGAATAAAGGCCCTCTTTCATTGACGTTGCACAAGCACTACATACTATCTTGTTTCTACTGTTAGAATGCTAATTTGAGCCAATAAGCAGTAATTAGAGTTAGCTTGTGAGACATAAATTCCGTTAGAAAACCAAGTGCCTGTATTTTCATCTACAGTTGAATCCTTTGTGCTAACATGCTTATTATCATAATTACCGAGTTGTACAACACTACATGTAAAACTTGCACATTGTAGCTACTTTAGGTTATTGTCTTGTTATTAATAAAAATCTATTGTAAAGACACACACACACACACACTCAAAGACTAATTTCCCCTCCACGGACTGTTCAGACCACTTCATGGTTGGCTGGAGGTTAAATTTCGGGGGACATTCAGAAGCCTGGGTGAAGAATGGTTTGTCCAGAACAATTACAACCTACTGTATATCCTTCACAATGTCCAGCTAAAAAAACAAAAATACACACTTCTTGAAATACACATCTTTCACTTACTGCAGCCATGGTAGCAAGTGACAAGCAGCATGAAGCTGTCACGAAACAAACCACTTTGTGGATGACCTTGGGTCACCTTCCAGCAAGCCTGTGACATAAAAGGTTCAAGAACCGTAGAATGTTCAAGAACTTTCATTAGGATTGGCTACTAGGCGAATAACTAAATGTCTATCCCCACACGCTCAACTTAATTCTACTGGATCACAAAATTCTGTCCTCTCTAAAGCCCGTGCCTGGGTGAATGGCTGAGTACCCCTCCAGTCCACACACACTCACCAAAGGGAGTCAGGACTGGGAAGGCTGAACACCACTAAACTGAATTTTATTTAACAGCCTTTTATTACAATATCTGGCCCTTGCTCACTGCTCACAGTGAGATGTGTTTAAAGCCTGCAACCCCCCCCCACCCCCCCCCCCCCCGCCCGAGCCCACAAAAAAAAAACAGAAAGACAAGGAGAAAACAAAAAGTAAACAAATGAAACATCTCGTCTTCTCAGCCCCAACAGCAACGCAGAGCTGACGAAGCACAAAGGAAAAACAAGAAAAGACGGGTTCTCCCACAACACAGTCATTAGGAGCATTTAGAAAAAGCATTAGCTGCCAGCCCGCGCGTAGTTATCGTCCACATCCCTGCGCCGCGCCTGACCCCAGAGTTTGCAGCCAGCGCTGGGTGTGCGGTTAGCCCAGCTCCCTCGTTCGGCAAAACGGCTCCAGGGGCAAAAATAATGATCTTCGCAGACATGCCAATGCTATCTGGACCAGATAACACCGCTCTAATGACTCCTTATCCTTCGGCCCTTTCCAGGAGATGGGCGCCCTGGCAAATATATCCTTGTTGTTGGGTCATTAGCTCTTTATTGCTGAGAGATAATGGACTTTTGTATTTTTGGTCTGATTTGAGTGTAGGCTACTGCTAGGCCTATACCCAATGGAGAACACCCCTTCCAGAGATTGCTCAACCCTAAGTAATGATGCGCAATGCACGCTTCGTTCTAACCAATCAGCCGATCAGGACTGGTTGTGCCAATAAGCTGTGACATGTTTTGTTTAGTAAAAAGAAGAGTACCATTAGCATAATTGGATGGATAATGATTGCAGCCACCACGCTGACGTCTCTGTGAAGCCATTGCCAAGCTCTGAAGTCCAATTGGACAGAGTGATTCAGATACCTTGGTTATTAGCCATCAACGGTTTCAAGCTGTTTCTTTTAAGATTGGAAAGTTCTTTTGGGGAGTGTGCTTGTGTTGGTAAGATTGCTTTGTCCCACATTTTGTGGGAAAACATGCCCAGCGTTGTAATGACTGTCCACATCGACTATGCGTGACTACAGGGAATTCCTCCTTCTAGGAATTTGTTTCTTATCAAATCAACCAAGACCCCACCAAAAAGATCACTCTGCTCCAATCAATGTCCCTCACACAGTTTGTACCATAGCCTATCTACTGTATCACTTTGATGTGTTGGGTGTCTCACACAGCTCATCAACACACACTATTGGCATTCATTTCAGATAGCAGAAAATGCTAATTTTGCCAGGATACATGATTAGCTTAGCATTGATTATGTAGCACGTCTAATCTCAACATGTCTAATCTCAACACGTTTAATCTCAACACGTGTTCCAGCAGCTGTAGTCAAGGGCCCGGCCCTCTCTGAGCTACTGTGCGGAGAATGCGATTCGAGTCTTATCAACAGAGAAGGATCTGCACCGCCTGTCTGTCATTATCCCCAATGTGGAGCATAGCGCGACCCTAATGATTCAGGGAGATGATGGGGCCCTGGCTGGAGCTAAACCGGGCTCTCTGGTCTTCTGAAGTCCCTCTGATCTCCCGGGGTAACGTCTACCAGATGCACGGGGCTCCGCCGGCTGTCAGTTGAACCGAGCAGGACAGTCAGAACCCTTCAAACCGCCATCCTTTGGGAGCAGGAGGTCTATGAGTAGCAGAGGTGGTTTGGGGACTACTCTAAGCCCAGGCACCGCCAGTTGCCTCCAGACCAGACAGATGTCCTCTTAGTCGGACGGCGGACGCGTCCGCCTCACTATCCAGTCGGGACAGAGACCTGTGACCAGAGACCGTTTGTTTGTGTCCTGGCTTACTCAACTGCCAGTGTCACGACAATCGAGGTGTGAGGCTCCCAGAGCAGAGTGCACACGCACGCACACACACACACACACACACACACACACACACCTCCCTTGCCACTCTCTGTGGTGCGGCGGCCCTGTGTGCTTACGACACAGTGTTTCCATATGACCTAATCTCAAACAAATTGGAAAGATGATTGTCATCTGCAGGGGGCAGGAGTTGCATTATTCTCAACAATAACCTTGAGAAAACCTTTCAGGAGGGGGAAAAAAATCAAGAAGTGGATTATTCAAAAGGCAATTTTCTCCCATTTTTTTCCCCCGACCCACCCAGCTCGTTTGGCGGGGAAGCACCGTGCGATGAAACGTTTCATTTTGTTGGGTGAAATGGCGGAGGCAACTCAAAGGCGTCTCTCTTCTCTTTCTCTCTCCCCTTCTCTCTCTCTCACTCCCTCTCTCTCCCCTTCTCTCTTTCTCACTCCCTCTCTCTCCCTCTTGGGAGGATGATAAGAGTAATCAAACTGGGCAGATGGGCGATCTGAGGAGAATGGTGTGTATCAGAGGTAAATGAGGCCACAGTTTGGGAAGAAAATACAGAATAAGCAGCATACCCCCTGCCCCTAACACACACACACACACACACCTAGACAAACATACAAAACACACATGCGCACACACACACACACACACACACACACACACACACACACACACACACACTCCCCACACACACACTGTAAACACTCCCTGCACAGTTCTGGGAATAGGGTTGGTATCCTAGAAAGTCATCTTTTTCAGAGGTTCCTGTTAACACAGCAGCACCCAACAATAAACGGAGGACATGTGTTCAGCTCAACCTCTAATACACCAAGGACATGAACAGGATTACCTTTGCTGAATAAGTGTGTATTTTCTCCTATTTTTAAGAAACGGAACAGGTCCGATTTTCGTGACAGGTGGGATGGTTTCTATTTAAATGAAATCCCAGGGATTCTTCCATACAACCCCAGGTACTGAAATGCTTGTTCAACAGCCTGGAGAGTTTTTTTGTAGTGTGTCCACCAACCACAGACAATTGAACAAGATATGGATTCCATGTTACGTAAAATGAACTGAACACGTTTGAACTACGCGTTTGTAAAAACAAATAAAAGCTTGGCGGTATGACTCAAGAGAGACGGTGTAGGCTACGCCACCCCAACCGTCAAACAGCGTTCAGCGCCACCTCAGCCGAGGCGGGAGCACATGTAGCGCAGCGCGTGAGCCGCGAGCCTATCATTAACGCCCCCCGAGCGGCTGACCCAAGCCACCCCCACCCCCGCCGGTCGGCCCTGCGAGCGTTGCGCTCTGCCCCGCCCCGCGCCGAGCTCGTTATTAGAGAGGGCTGTGGAACCGCGGCGACGCCAGCAACAATAGCGAGCTTCGCAAATGAGAGGAGGGCCCGGCCGTAATAGAGTGGCAGAGGGGGGTGGGGGTTTGATCAGAGAGGTGGGCCTGTGTCCTAATGGGTACTCTGGAGACTGAGGGCCGGTGCCCCCCCCCCCCCCCTGTCCCCCCTCCACTGCCAATCCAGCACTGTCCTCCTAACATAGGGGGGTTCTGACAGGGACGGCGCTGCGCGGTAATTACAGCTCAGCGTCCCGTCACGGACCTGACACCCCTAATACCCGGCCCAGCCCCCGCCCGAAAGGCCGAGGAGGCCCCTCAGAGGCTGGGGGGGGGGGAGGCTGGAGGGGCTTCGTTTCTGAGCCGTCAGAAGAGAAATAGGAGGGAGAGAGAGGGGCTCGGGAGGGCTGCTGGGAGAAAATCGTTGTAACGCGGCCGGCTCATGCCGCCTTGCTCGCGTTAGCCCGGGATTCGGTTGTCATCCTTCGGGTTATTGTTGTGACGTTTTTGTGATTGTTTGGTGTGTCGATGCACTCTCTCTGGGGAGGCGGTAATGTCTGTAGCAGCGTGGAATCGCACGGGTTTGGTTGCGCACAGACAATCTGTTCGTGTTGATAGTGTTAAACCCCACTATCTCTAATTCGGCAGCCTCCATATTCCATTCGTCTCTTCCTCCTGTGCTGTTCTTATGTTTGTTTGTTTGTTTGGCTCAGATGTGTTTACATTTAGTAATGCCCAGGAAAGACGTCTGTTGCCCGCCTCTGCCGTTGACCTTTGCCCCTGCCCGCATGGTTTGGAAAAACACGCCCACAGATCCGCACTTCCTGGATCTTAATCGCTGGGGGTCGAGTATTGTACGTGGGCAGAAAGAAAGACAAAGGCAGAGCTTGAGAGACAGAAAGAGTGCGTGTGTGTGCATTCGTATGTGCGTTCATGTGTGTGCGTGTGCGTTTGTGTGTGCATTCATGTGTGTGTTTGTGTGTGTGTGTTGTGTGAGGGACAGAAAAAGAGAGAGATAGAGAGTGTGACAGAGAAAGAAAGAGATATTGATGAGAGAGGAGTGTTTGTATTTGTGTTGCTCACAACTAGAAAGAGCGACCGGACCATTTGAACAGCCCTGTCCCCAGAGACGGCCTTTATGCCAGAGGGACACACTGCCTGAGGCCATATTCTGGGGCCCGTCGGCCCTCAAAACCACTACTGAGCCTGGAGCTACTACCTGCATGAGAGGGCATTCAGGGACCAGAGAGAGACCCCAAAACTAGGCTCATGTATTAAAGATATTTCTCACAGGGCCCACTTAGCAGTACAATTTAAGTCCTATTTCTCACAAAAAATGATCTCAGTGTAGTACACCAGGGGTTTTGAAATGACATGTTAAAATGACACATTTTAAATCACTGATCAACTAAGAGAGAGTTTGCTGATGGCGTTGTTTATTCAGTCATCTGTGTACAATTCGCAATTTAATGCAAATGTATTTAATAGGATGCACACAGGCAGCCATGCGGCTACCGAGCCTTATTCCAGGACCCCAGACAGATCTTTGAGACACGTATGAGTAGGTAACTTCTCTCCTATCCCCCTTTCTTTGCGCGCTCATAAACACGGTCGCTTGCCTGCAGTGTCGGACTACGGCAAACAACTTCCGCTGAGTCAGCAGCCCGCAAAATTCATTACCATTGCTAATAAAGGGCTGAACTGGAACATCTGCTGCACTTCTTCCCCCCTCCCAATAAGAGGAATCTCCACGGCACCTCCTTGGAAACATTGGGGTTTTATTTGAACATGGGAGCAGGGCAACAGAGCTCAGCCCAGGCTGGGCACACCGATGACCTAAAAAGGACACTTATCAAAGTAACTGTGCTAAGACCTATTTATTTATTGGGGGGGTGGGGAAGGGGTGGGGCAGCGTTTAGGGTGTGTTTTTTGTGTGTCTCTCTCTCTCTCTCTCTCTCTCTCTCTATCTCTCTCTCTCCTCCCCTTCCTAAACTTAATCAAGCGATGGAGAGGAGAAACAAGGGCTGGTAGATAAAAGTGTTTCTGAATGGTAATGACGCCAAGTAATGATTTCCCTGGAGGAAATCTGATCTATTGCCACAGGGAAGAGATGGAGAAGAAAGACCTGAGGGAGGAGAGGGAGGGAGAGACTGAATCCACATCAGCATTTCATAGGAGCACCTAAGCCACAAGAGAGCGTGGAAGAAGAGGGAGGGAGGGGGAGAGAGAGAGAGAGAGAGAGAGAGAGAGAGAGAGACCACAGTAATGGAGAGGATTTTTTTTTTATCACCCTGTGGGTGTACTCTTCGTCTCCCTCCCTCCCTCCCTCCCTCCCTCTCTCTCTCCTTCCCTCCCTACCTCCTCTCTCTCTCTCCCCCCTCTCTTTCCCTCCCTCCCTCCATCTCTCTCTCCCACCTCTCCCTCTCCCTCCCTCTCTCTCTCTCTCCTTCCCTCCCTCCCTACCTCCTTCTCTCTCTCTCCCCCCCCCCTCTCTCCTTCCCTCCCTCCATCTCTCTCTCCCACCTCTCCCTCCCTCTCTCTTTTTTTCCCCTCCACTAGTCCTAGTCTGTTTCAGTACCATGTAAGATGCCTGTGTACTCCAGGGTAATGTGGACCCTGGCGCTGGGCAAAATTAAACAGCTGAAAGGTATGATTTAACAATGTTCCAAACTCAATGGGACCAAGATAAACAGCAAATTAGACGTGTCTGAGTCAGGAGGGGAGGGAGGGGGAAGAAAGCTCTTTATCGATCCCATCGTCAAAAATTAATCAGCCTCCTCGCATCCCAGACTACTCTGCCAAGCTTGGTGAAAAGTAAAGAAATAAGAGCATAGAATATGACTCACCTAGAGCCTTCTCTCTCTCTCTCTCTCTCTCTCTCTCTCTCTCTCTCTCTCTCACCTCTTCTCTTCTCCCACTCTCTCATCCCCCTTACCTTTCTTATTGTTTGATTCTAGTATCTATTGCTCTCTCTCTCTCTCTCTCTCTTCCTAGTGCCTCAAGCCCCTGGTTTCAATCTCTGCAGGGATATTTTAATATGGAGCCTCTCTCTGCCGCAGTAACAGAATTAAACCACCTGTCAATACCTCACACCAAAGTGTTCAACCCAGGCTCACAGACCAACTGAAGATTTTCGTGTGCTCAATTCAAAATGTTTGGCTTCTCGTCAGCTACTTAACTAGTAGCTGTTTTGTTTTGTTTTTTGGGGATGGGGGATTAGAAACCTTTCATAGCTGGGGGATTCTTAAGGAGAAGTGTATGAATGAGTCTTCTGATCTCTTCATTAATTTGATGGAGCATATGCAAGTCCCGAGCCTGCGTCTTTTGAGGGTAGGGTAATAAATGAGATATTGTTGTTGTGTCTGAAGTGTGTCTCCGGTGCATCTGGTGGAGTGCTGAGCATTTATAAAAGAGAACAGTGCATTCAGTTTTTGGTTAGATCATACAATACAACCTATTTTCACCCTAGTATGAACGGACAAGATGGCGCCAACCGTAGCAGCCATGGTGTTGTGGTGCGCTGACTGACCCCTCCACGACTCGGCAGAAAGATCATGGCTGACCCCTCCCACCCGGGCTATGGCCTCTTCACACCGCTCCTCGCTGGCAGGAGGCTGCGGTCATCAAAGACTAAAACGTTCGACACAGGAACAGTTTTTTCCCCCACGGCCATCAGCCTTATCAGCAAGGCTCCCCTCTGACTCTCTCCCCGCCCACTGCAATTTTTGCACTAAACTGACAACTGCACTGACTCCTTTATAGTCCAATTGCACTGCTAGTTTTTGCACTTTGTTTGTATTTGCACTGTCATGTCCTGTCTTTGCACTTGTCCATTGCTGTATTCTTGTAAAGCACCATGGTGTCGCAAAAAAAATCCTGCGTATATATAGTACAAATGGCAATAAACAAATTATGAATAGAACTCCTAAGGAGAAGCATGCTCTAACAACAACAGGTGCAAGTTCTGTTCACCAATCTGGTCCTTTTAAGGCCCTCTGTCTCCGCAAACGCACACCACACTCCCCTCGGAATACACACCTTCCTGTCTGCCTAGCTCCAGCCGGGCTGCCGGGCGAGTTGCTGAGGAGTTATGCCCCAGTATTTCACAATCTCATTATAGGATGAGCAGGTCTGTCCGCGGTAATGTAGGCCGCGCCGTGGGGACATGGCCAGAGTGCCGGAGCAGCCCGCTTTTTTAATCTGCAGAATGAGAGATCGGGTCAAACTCTTGAAGAATTACTGCGACAGGCAGCGTCGTTTACGCGCCGCCGCCCATGAGGTACAGTATGTAAAACGGCGGCGCGGAGGCGACGGGAGACGCGCTAATATGTACAGTATGCACACGAGGCCCCTTGCCCCAACCATCGTTCAGATAAGGTGACAGGTAAGCAACCTTTTGGAATGCGAGCAGCGATTTTTTTTGCCTCCAAATGAGTTTTTCTCGCGCTCAACCATGCTCAGAAAGTGTGCAGTGTGTGTGTGTGTGTGTGTGTGTAGAAGCTATTATCCTCGGTCTGTTCAATTATTGATTGGCGAGCGGGCGAGTGAGCGCCACGGGGTGTGAGAGCCAGAGAACACCACGTGGAGCCAAATAAATCTCTGTTTGCACTTTTTTTAGGGGCTGTGCCTCCATCTTTCCTCGGCTTTCTCACTCCTTTCAGACGCCAGGGTTGCCGCGAGGGAAGCTGAGCCCTTCCACCAATCTCTCTCCCTCGCCCCCTCCTCCCCCCCCCCCCCCCCCTCTCTCTCTCTCTCGGTTTGGGGTCTCTCCTCGGTGCTGCCACGGAGTCCGAGTCTTTCACCAGCAGACGTGACATTTTCACAATGTATGAGCAACGTTTTCCCTGACAGCCTTTCTCCTCACCCCCCATCTTATCTGTCAGTGGGGCTGGCAACACAGCTCCGACACTGACATCATTTCACACTGACTCACGGCCTACTGCTAAGAGATTTGTCAAAGCCGCTATATCACCTAGGCCCTGGCGTAATGCTCAAATGATGACATACTGGTGGTAATTCAAGTTGATTTCATCCATGTATCATGAAATACTGCCCCAAAGTGTTATCATATAGTTTATTACACATTTATGACAGTGTCTTCCATTTTGGTTCAAGATAATATGTGTTATTATCTGTCTGGCATGGCCTAATTCTGCAGAGTTGAAATCAACAGCGCTTTGTGCCATACTTATAATGCACTAATGATCTAATATATAGAGATAATTACTCACCAGGCTATCCTGATTCCAGCTGGTGAACTTTGACCCCGTCTGATAAGCGAGCTTTTTTTATTCCTTTAATAAAAGTGGGCAGATTTATCTGTTATTAACTCAGCTACTCATAACAGTGACATTTATGTCTTGCTGAAACAGGGGCTGAATGATTTGCAGTTAATTAGCTTGCCTCCAGGTTATTGATTTTCCTTCCAGGAGACACACTAACTCCAAACAGGCTGCTTGACTGGCGTGAGTTCTGGGTTCTGGCTCAGGTCTCTATGCTACGGGCGGTGACTTGTTTTCTTCGGCTTGTAGCGCCTCCCGTAACATGGGTTAGACTAGGGTTGCAGCGTGGTGTGTGCCTGCAGACCACAGAGCCTGTTCTGTATCTGCGCTGATGACTTTGTGAGTCATGTCGTCTTACTAGGGATGGGGAATGGGGTCTACTGTTTTGCTGAGGGGGGCTGTTGTTCTCCCTATGGGGTGAGAGGTTTTAATTAATGCAGGTATGAGGGAAATGGAATCATTGCTTACGCAGGCACACACACACATGCACACACACACAGGTACTGTCTACACACACATTAACAATAACCACCGCTCTCCCGAGATGAACACTCAAGGTAGTTGGCGCTAGCAGAAGAGTTAAATCATCTCCTTCCGTATCCTCAGCTACAGTACAAGGCCCTGTGCTGGAGATATGCCTCCCAGGTAAACCCAGCGGGGCCATGAAACATGTTGATGCTACTACCCAGCAAATTGGTTATTGGTTTGCTGTTCCGGCGTCATGGCGGGCGACAAACCCGTGTGAAAACATAAAAGCATAAATCAATACAATGAGATTTTCTTCAAACCCACATGACGGATGGAGGAAGTTGTCGAAACTCTCTCCTCTCTGGCGTTTTCCAGCTCTCCGCTTGTTCTTCGCCACGTCGCGGACGTGAGGAGTGAAACTCGTTGTCGGTTGACGGGGAAAACATTTCAGCCGCGTCCGTGTCCGCTCGCGACTTTCGCTGCATAGATTTACAGTGTAACAGTGACCAGTACCATATAGCCTACTCTGGGTTTGAAGTCTCATACGTAGCTATTGGATTCAAAACCACCAGGTCAAGACGGCCACTCATTCTATAGACACGTCCGTATAGAAGAGTAAGTTGAGAGGATAGTTGCTTACTGAAGGCTCGCTCCCCTGTCCCTCTCATTTCTCAAGGAAATTATTCAAAACCCAAAGGTTAAAGAGGGTTAATCACATTTGTCCAGAGCTAACCACTTCTATGTCCAGATATTGACTGACCAGAAGATCCATCATGATCTTGACCCCTATGTGGCCACAGTCTGCAGACGTGCTATGTGATGCGGTCTTTGGCAGTGGAGGCCATGTGTGTGTGTGTGTGTGTGTGTGTGTGTGTGTGTGTGTGTGTGTGTGTGTGGTTTGGAGGGTCAGGGTGTGTGTGCGTGAGCGCATGTGTGCGCGTGGCACGTCCAAAATCATAAGTTGGACTTTTTGTGTGCTCATACTGTACATACTGTACACCAGGTCATGGACTAGATATGGGGTCACCCAGAGCCTACGGGGCTAGGAGGTCTGTGGGGTCGGAGGTCAGAGTTCGTATAAGGCCTGAGGCGCATCAGCACTGAGATCTACAGGAGGCCAGAGGTTGAACAACTGCACAGAAGTGTTCTTTGTTTCTAAAATACGTTCAGCCTAATTCCCTGTTCTAACTATTGACAACAGAGAGGTGTACAGATATAAGAGTGATCCACTGCCCCCTCTGTGGTTTAAAGCCCCAGGTGGTACAGTCATGTTACAGCCAGAGTGAGTGAGTGAGTGAGTGAGTGAGTGAGTTAGTGAGTAAGTGAGTGAGTGAGTGAGTGAGTGAGTGAGTGAGTGAGTGAGTGAGTGTGAGTGAGTGAGTGAGAGAGTGAATGGAGTGAGCGAGTGAGAGTGAGTGAGTGAGAGAGAGTGAGTGAATGAGTGAGAGAGTGAGTGAGTGAGTGAATGGAGTGAGCGAGTGATAGTGAGTGAGTGAGAGTGAGTGAGTGAGTGAGTGAGTGAGTGAGTGAGTGAGTGAGTGAGTGAATGAGTGAGTGAGTGAGTGAGAGAGTGAGTGAGTGAGAGAGAGAGAGAGTGAATGAATGAGCGATGACTGTGTGTCTCTTCCTCCACTCATCACCGGCCTGTCGCATGTCGTACAAGCCCAGGGTCTTCTCTCTTAGGGGACGAAGACATGAAATATGACGTTAACCCCCCCCCCCCCCCTTCCTCGACTGCCTCAACCCCCCCCCCCCCCCCCCCAGCTGCCACTGAGGGGCCTCGTCTGACAAGCATAAATTATGTTAATAGAATTTAATAAAAACACTTTATTCCAAAGGTTTCAGTACTTTGAAATGTCAAGATGATCTAGTGCGTTACCTGGAGAGAACTCTGAAGCTTAAGTTAGAGCGTTAAAATATTAAAACTAGAAATTGCGATTCCTCTCGAGGAATGGTTGGGGCTTGATGAAAAATGGAGGATGCGCGAGTGTGTCTCCCAGGTGGAGTTCTCCTCCATTTATTCTCCATTTATTAATTGATCTGAGGGTTGAATCTAGTCCTCCATTATGGCTGAGTATAATGAAGGAGATATGAAAACAGATTTGGGAATGTTTTAATGAAAAAATTGTCAGTATGGTACTTTTTTGTCTGTTTCAGGCTGTAATTTAGTGCAGTATGTGTTATCTAAAGACAGTAAATTATAACTAGAAAGTACATTTCCTGGAGAAAATGTGAGGTGGGCTAGCTGCTGCAGTTGTATGTAACAGCTACTGCTAGAACTACTACGGACCAGGCAATCTCCATGCACCCACCGGCGAAGACCGTGCGTCTCTAGCCCAATCAGGGGCTGAGTTGTGGGGTATGTGGTGTGGACAGTGGCATGGTGGTGAGACTCCGCCCCCTCAGGTCAGAGCTGGTCGAGGACAGTGTACCCCTCTCCGGGCCACATACCCGCCCGCACCGGTGAAGACCATGTGTCTCTAGCCCAATCAGGGGCTGAGTTGTGGGGCCCGTGGCGTGGTGGTGAGACTCCGCCCCCTCAGGTCAGAGCTGGTCGAGGACAGTGTACCCCTCTCCGGGCCACCTATCCGCCCGCACCGGTGAAGACCATGTGTCTCTAGCCCACTTGGGCTGAGTTGTGGGGCCGTGGTGTGGATAGTGGCGTGGGGCTGAGGCTCCCCCCCCCTCAGGTCAGAGCCAGTCAGGGACAGTGTAGCCCTCTCCGGGCCACCTACCTGACTCAACCGGTGCAGACCGTTTGTCTCTAGCCCACTCAGGGGCTGAGTTGTGGGGCCCGTGGTGTGGATAGTGGCGTGCTGGTTAGGCCCCGCCCCCTTGGGTCACAGCTAGTCACGGACAGTACAGTGACCTCTGGGCAATTTCAATGCATCCACCAATGAAGACTGTGTCTCTAGCCCACTCAAGAGTTGAGTTGTGGGGCCCGTGGCGTGGATAGTGGCGTGGTGATGAGACTCCACCCCCTCAGGTCAGAGCCAGTCGGGGACAGTGTACCCCTCTCCGGGCCACCTACCTGACTCCACCATGAAGACCTCCGGGCAGTCTCCTTGCACCCACTGGTGAAGACTGTGTGTCTCTAGCTCAATCAGGGGCTGAGTTGTGGGGACTGTGGCGTGGTGGCGAGACCACCACGCCACCACGAAGAGAAAGAAAGAAAGAAAGAAAGAAAGAAAGAAAGAAAGAAAGAAAGAAAGAAAGAAAGGAAGGAAGGATGGAAGGAAGGATGGAAGGATGGATGGATGGAAGGATGGAAGGAAGGAAGGATGGAAGGAAGGATGGAAGGAAGCAAGGATGGAAGGAAGGATGCAAGGAAGGAAGGAGGGAAGGAAGGATGGATGGATGAAAGAAAGATACAAAGTAAGAAAGATGGATGGATGGATGAAAGAAAGAAAGAAAGAAAGAAAGATGGATGGATGGATGGATGGATGGATGGATGGATGAAAGAAAGAAAGAAAGAAAGAAAGAAAGAAAGAAAGAAAGGAAGGATGGATGGATGGATGGATGGATGGAAGAAAGAAAGATAGAAAGATAGAAAGAAAGAAAGAAAGAAAGAAAGAAAGATAGAAAGAAGGATGGATGGATGGATGAAAGAAAGAAAGAAAAAGAAGGAAGGAAGGAAGGATGGAAGGAAGGATGGAAGGAAGGATGGAAGGAAGGAAGGAAGGAAAGGAAGGAAGGAAGGAAGGAAGGAAGGAAGGAAGGAAGGATGGAAGGAAGAAAGGATGGATGGATGGAAGGAAGGATGGAAGGAAGGAAAGAAGGAAAGATGGATGGAAGGAAGGATGGAAGGATGGATGGAAGGAAAGGAAGGAAGGAAGGAAGGAAGGAAGGAAGGAAGGAAGGAAGGAAAGAAGGAAGGATGGAAGGAAGGAAGGAAGGAAGGAAGGAAGGAAGGAAGGAAGGAAGGAAGGAAGGAAGGAAGGAAGGGAAGAAAGGAAGGATGGATGGAAGGAAGGAAGGAAGGAAGGAAGGAAGGAAGGAAGGAAAGAAGGATGGAAGGAAGGAAGTGAATGAATGAATATGAATGCTACCACAATAGTCATAAAAGGGTGCCTGTACAGAGAGCCTGCACGTGTCCCCAAATTCAAATCCCAACTGACACTGTGAGCATCCTCTCATTCACTTCAATGGAAAGGCATGTCCGATTCAGACAGCTCTCTTTCAAAAAGTATAAATGTCACAGCCTAGATATTGACACCGTAGGAATCCTGAGAAAATGCTGAACATTTTAGGATATGATATGTCCGTGTAGCTTAAAAACTGTAGGCATGGCGACGAGTTAGAAAAAGGGTAAAAATGCAAAATTAGCAGCTCAAAAGGTAGAGTGTGTGGGCCCATACGTTTCAATGGAGAGCGCAGTTGCCGAACAAATCGTCATACAGCGAAAACTATAAGTCACACGGCTTAGAGACTTACATTGTACGAATCAGCACAGTTATGGGAACGTTTCGATATATAATATGTGTATGAGCTGTTAAAACTGTAGGCATAGCGACAAGTTAGAAAAAGAGTAAAAATGCAAAATTAGCAGCTCAAAAGCTAGAGTGTGTTGCCATACGTTTCAATGAGGAGCGCAGTTGCCGAACAAATCGTCATACAGCGAAAACTATGAGTCACACTGCTTAGATACTTACATTGTACGAATCAGCACAGTTGTGTGAATGTTTTGATGTATAATATGTGTGTGAGCTTTCAAAACTGTAGGAGTGCCAGCAGTTTACAAAATGTGTGAATATTTTCAAAGCAACTGCTGCCACCACTCTAAAAACATAAAATTTCTGAACATTCCAAAAGCATTTCAAGCAGTTTCAATAGGACAAAAAATAGTTTTAAAAGTTAAATTTCTAAAAAACTATAACAAATATCAAAAATCTGAATGGATCCGTTCAAGAGCTGAACGTCATGAACATTTTAAAGTTTGAATGAGGTTTCTAGCACAAAGTATGAAGAACTAGTAGAGGTTCAAAAAAGCGGGGAGAATTATAATAATAACTAGAAAGTACATTTCCTGGAGAAAATGTGAGGTGGGCTAGCTGCTGCAGTTGTATGTAACAGCTACTGCTAGAACTACTACGGACAAGGCAATCTCCATGCACCCACCGGCGAAGACTGTGCGTCTCTAGCCCAATCAGGGGCTGAGTTGTGGGGTCTGTGGTGAGGACAGTGGCATGGTGGTGAGACTCCGCCCCCTCAGGTCAGAGCTGGTCGAGGACAGTGTACCCCTCTCCGGGCCACCTACCCGCCCGCACCGGTGAAGACCATGTGTCTCTAGCCTACTCAGGGGCTGAGTTGTGGGGCCATGGCGTGGATAGTGGCGTGGGGGTGAGACTCCGCCCCCTCAGGTCAGAGCCAGTCAGGGACAGTGTAGCCCTCTCCGGGCCACCTACCTGACTCAACCGGTGAAAACCGTGTCTCTAGCCCACTCAGGGGCTGAGTTGTGGGGCCCGTGGCGTGGATAGTGGCGTGCTGGTTAGGCCCCACACACTTGGGTCACAGCTAGTCGGGGACAGTACAGTGACCTCTGGGCAATTTCAATGCATCCACCAATGAAGACTGTGTCTCTAGCCCACTCAGGGGTTGAGTTGTGGGGCCCGTGGCATGGATAGTGGCGTGGTGATGAGACTCCACCCCCTCAGGTCAGAGCCAGTCAGGGACAGTGTACCCCTCTCCGGGCCACCTACCTGACTCCACCATGAAGACGTCCGGGCAGTCTCCTTGCACCCACTGGTGAAGACTGTGTGTCTCTAGCTCAATCAGGGGCTGAGTTGTGGGGTCTGTGGCGTGGTGGCGAGACCACCACGCCACCACGAAGAGAAAGAAAGAAAGAAAGAAAGAAAGAAGGATGGAAGGATGGAAGGAAGGATGGAAGGATGGATGGAATGATGAAAGGAAGGAAGGAAGGAAGGAAGGAAGGAAGGATGGAAGGAAGGAAGGAAGGAAGGAAGGAAGGAAGGAAGGAAGGAAGGAAGGAAGGAAGGAAGGAAGGATGGATGGAAGGATGGAAGGAAGGAAGCAAGGAAGGAAGGAAGGATGGAAGGATGGATGGAAGGAAGGATGCAAGGAAGGAAGGAAGGATGCAAGGAAGGAAGGAAGGAATGAAAGAAAGCAGGATGGATGGAAGAAAGAAATAAAGAAAGAAGGACGGATGGATGAAAGAAAGAAAGAAAGTAAGAAAGAAGGATGGATGGATGAAAGAAAGAAAGAAAGAAAAAAAGAAAGAAAGAAAGAAAGAAAGAAAGAAAGAAAGAAGGATGGATGGATGGATGGATGGATGAAAGAAAGAAAGAAAGAGAAAGAAGGAAGGAAGGAAGGAAGGAAAGAAGGAAGGATGGAAGGAAGGATGGAAGGAAGGAAGGATGGAAGGAAGGAAGGATGGAAGGAAGGAAGGAAGGAAGGAAAGATGGAAGGATGGATGGAAGGAAAGGAAGGAAAGAAGGAAGGAAGGAAGGAAGGAAGGAAGGAAGGAAGGAAGGAAAGGAAAGGAAGGAAAGGAAGAAAGGAAGGAAAGAAGGAAGGATGGAAGGAAGGATGGAAGGATGGATGGAAGGATGGAAGGGAAGAAAGGATGGATGGAAGGAAGGAATGAATGAATATGAATGCTACCACAATAGTCATAAAAGGGTGCCTGTACAGAGAGCATGCACGTGTCCCCAAATTCAAATCCCAACTGACACTGTGAGCATCCTCTCATTCACTTCAATGGAAAGGCATGTTGGCTTCAGACAGCTCTCTCTCAAAAAGTATAAATGTCACAGCCTAGATATTGACACCGTAGGAATCCTGAGAAAATGCTGAACATTTTAGGATATGATATGTCCATGTAGCTTAAAAACTGTAGGCATGGCGACGTGTTAGAAAAAGGGTAAAAATGCAAAATTAGCAGCTCAAAAGGTAGAGTGTGGGCCCATACGTTTCAATGGGGAGCGCAGTTGCCGAACAAATCGTCATACAGCGAAAACTACAAGTCACACGGCTTAGATACTTATATTGTACGAATCAGCACAGTTATGGGAACGTTTCGATATATAATATGTGTATGAGCTGTTAAAACTGTAGGCATAGTGACAAGTTAGAAAAAGAGTAAAAATGCAAAATTAGCAGCTCAAAAGCTAGAGTGTGTTGCCATACGTTTCAATGAGGAGCGCAGTTGCCGAACAAATCGTCATACAGCGAAAACTATAAGTCACACTGCTTAGATACTTACATTGTACGAATCAGCACAGTTGTGTGAATGTTTTGATGTATAATATGTGTGTGAGCTTTCAAAACTGTAGGAGTGCCAGCAGTTTACAAAATGTGTGAATATTTTCAAAGCAACTGCTGCCACCACTCTAAAAACATAAAATTTCTGAACATTCCAAAAGCATTTCAAGCAGTTTCAATAGGACAAAAAATAGTTTTAAAAGTTAAATTTCTAAAAAACTATAACAAATATCAAAAATCTGAATGGATCCGTTCAAGAGCTGAACGTCATGAACATTTTAAAGTTTGAATGAGGTTTCTAGCACAAAGTATGAAGAACTAGTAGAGGTTCAAAAAAGCGGGGAGAATAATAATAACTAGAAAGTACATTTCCTGGAGAAAATGTGAGGTGGGCTAGCTGCTGCAGTTGTATGTAACAGCTACTGCTAGAACTACTACGGACAAGGCAATCTCCATGCACCCACCGGCGAAGACTGTGCGTCTCTAGCCCAATCAGGGGCTGAGTTGTGGGGTCTGTGGTGTGGACAGTGGCATGGTGGTGAGACTCCGCCCCCTCAGGTCAGAGCTGGTCGAGGACAGTGTACCCCTCTCCGGGCCACCTACCCGCCCGCACCGGTGAAGACCATGTGTCTCTAGCCTACTCAGGGGCTGAGTTGTGGGGCCATGGCGTGGATAGTGGCGTGGGGGTGAGACTCCGCCCCCTCAGGTCAGAGCCAGTCAGGGACAGTGTAGCCCTCTCCGGGCCACCTACCTGACTCAACCGGTGAAAACCGTGTCTCTAGCCCACTCAGGGGCTGAGTTGTGGGGCCCGTGGCGTGGATAGTGGCGTGCTGGTTAGGCCCCACCCCCTTGGGTCACAGCTAGTCGGGGACAGTACAGTGACCTCTGGGCAATTTCAATGCATCCACCAATGAAGACTGTGTCTCTAGCCCACTCAGGGGTTGAGTTGTGGGGCCCGTGGCATGGATAGTGGCGTGGTGATGAGACTCCACCCCCTCAGGTCAGAGCCAGTCAGGGACAGTGTACCCCTCTCCGGGCCACCTACCTGACTCCACCATAAAGACGTCCGGGCAGTCTCCTTGCACCCACTGGTGAAGACTGTGTGTCTCTAGCTCAATCAGGGGCTGAGTTGTGGGGTCTGTGGCGTGGTGGCGAGACCACCACGCCACCACGAAGAGAAAGAAAGAAAGAAAGAAAGAAAGAAGGATGGAAGGAAGGATGGAAGGATGGATGGAAGGAAGGATGAAAGGAAGGAAGGAAGGAAGGAAGGAAGGAAGGAAGGAAGGAAGGAAGGAAGGAAGGAAGGAAGGAAGGAAGGAAGGAAGGAAGGATGGATGGATGGAAGGATGGAAGGAAGGAAGCAAGGAAGGAAGGAAGGATGGAAGGATGGATGGAAGGAAGGATGCAAGGAAGGAAGGAAGGATGCAAGGAAGGAAGGAAGGAATGAAAGAAAGCAGGATGGATGGAAGAAAGAAATAAAGAAAGAAGGATGGATGGATGAAAGAAAGAAAGTAAGAAAGAAGGATGGATGGATGAAAGAAAGAAAGAAAGAAAGAAAAAAAGAAAGAAAGAAAGAAGGATGGATGGATGGATGGATGGATGAAAGAAAGAAAGAGAAAGAAGGAAGGAAGGAAGGAAAGAAGGAAGGATGGAAGGAAGGATGGAAGGAAGGATGGAAGGAAGGAAGGATGGAAGGAAGGAAGGAAGGAAGGAAAGATGGAAGGAAGGAAAGAAGGATGGATGGAAGGAAGGAAGGATGGAAGGAAGGAAGGAAGGAAGGAAAGAAGGAAGGAAGGAAAGGAAGGAAAGGAAGAAAGGAAGGAAAGAAGGAAGGAAGGATGGAAGGAAGGATGGATGGAAGGAAGGAAGGGAAGAAAGGATGGATGGAAGGAAGGAATGAATGAATATGAATGCTACCACAATAGTCATAAAAGGGTGCCTGTACAGAGAGCATGCACGTGTCCCCAAATTCAAATCCCAACTGACACTGTGAGCATCCTCTCATTCACTTCAATGGAAAGGCATGTTGGCTTCAGACAGCTCTCTCTCAAAAAGTATAAATGTCACAGCCTAGATATTGATACCGTAGGAATCCTGAGAAAATGCTGAACATTTTAGGATATGATATGTCCATGTAGCTTAAAAACTGTAGGCATGGCGACGTGTTAGAAAAAGGGTAAAAATGCAAAATTAGCAGCTCAAAAGGTAGAGTGTGGGCCCATACGTTTCAATGGGGAGCGCAGTTGCCGAACAAATCGTCATACAGCGAAAACTACAAGTCACACGGCTTAGATACTTATATTGTACGAATCAGCACAGTTATGGGAACGTTTCGATATATAATATGTGTATGAGCTGTTAAAACTGTAGGCATAGCGACAAGTTAGAAAAAGAGTAAAAATGCAAAATTAGCAGCTCAAAAGCTAGAGTGTGTTGCCATACGTTTCAATGAGGAGCGCAGTTGCCGAACAAATCGTCATACAGCGAAAACTATAAGTCACACTGCTTAGATACTTACATTGTACGAATCAGCACAGTTGTGTGAATGTTTTGATGTATAATATGTGTGTGAGCTTTCAAAACTGTAGGAGTGCCGGCAGTTTACAAAATGTGTGAATATTTTCAAAGCAACTGCTGCCACCACTCTAAAAACATAAAATTTCTGAACATTCCAAAAGCATTTCAAGCAGTTTCAATAGGACAAAAAATAGTTTTAAAAGTTAAATTTCTAAAAAACTATAACAAATATCAAAAATCTGAATGGATCCGTTCAAGAGCTGAACGTCATGAACATTTTAAAGTTTGAATGAGGTTTCTAGCACAAAGTATGAAGAACTAGTAGAGGTTCAAAAAAGCGGGGAGAATAATAATAATAATAATAATAATAATAAAGAAATAGTGGGAATATCACAAGTTGGGCTAGCTTCTGCAAGCTAGCCCACCTAATAATAACTAGAAAGTACATTTCCTGGAGAAAATGTGAGGTGGGCTAGCTGCTGCAGCTGTATGTAACAGCTACTGCTAGAAATCCTACGGACCAGGCAATCTCCATGCACCCACCGGCGAAGACCGTGCGTCTCTAGCCCAATCAGGGGCTGAGTTGTGGGGTCTGTGGCGTGGACAGTGGCATGGTGGTGAGACTCCGCCCCCTCAGGTCAGATCTGGTCGAGGACAGTGTACCCCTCTCCGGGCCACATACCCGCCCGCACCGGTGAAGACCATGTGTCTCTAGCCCAATCAGGGGCTGAGTTGTGGGGCCCGTGGCGTGGTGGTGAGACTCCGCCCCCTCAGGTCAGAGCTGGTCGAGGACAGTGTACCCCTCTCCGGGCCACCTATCCGCCCGCACCGGTGAAGACCATGTGTCTCTAGCCCACTCGGGCTGAGTTGTGGGGCCGTGGCGTGGATAGTGGCGTGGGGGTGAGACTCCGCCCCCTCAGGTCAGAGCCAGTCAGGGACAGTGTAGCCCTCTCCGGGCCACCTACCTGACTCAACCGGTGAAGACCATGTGTCTCTAGCCCACTCAGGGGCTGAGTTGTGGGGCCGTGGCGTGGATAGTGGCGTGGGGGTGAGACTCCGCCCCCTCAGGTCAGAGCCAGTCACGGACAGTGTAGCCCTCTCCGGGCCACCTACCTGACTCAACCGGTGAAGACCGTGTGTCTCTAGCCCACTCAGGGGCTGAGTTGTGGGGCCCGTGGCGTGGATAGTGGCGTGCTGGTTAGGCCCCGCCCCCTTGGGTCACAGCTAGTCGGGGACAGTTCAGTGACCTCTGGGCAATTTCAATGCATCCACCAATGAAGACTGTGTCTCTAGCCCACTCAGGGGTTGAGTTGTGGGGCCCGTGGCGTGGATAGTGGCGTGGTGATGAGACTCCACCCCCTCAGGTCAGAGCCAGTCGGGGACAGTGTTACCCTCTCCGGGCCACCTACCTGACTCCACCATGAAGACCTCCGGGCAGTCTCCTTGCACCCACTGGTGAAGACTGTGTGTCTCTAGCTCAATCAGGGGCTGAGTTGTGGGGTCTGTGGCGTGGTGGCGCGACCACCACTCCACCACGAAGAGAAAGAAAGAAAGAAAGAAAGAAAGAAAGAAAGAAAGAAAGAAAGAAAGAAAGAAAGAAAGAAAGAAAGAAAGAGAAAGAAAGAAAGATGGAAGGAAGGAAGGATGGAAGGAAGGAAGGATGGAAGGAAGGAAGCAAGGATGGAAGGAAGGAAGGAAGGAAGGAAGGAAGGATGGATGGATGAAAGAAAGATGGATGGATGGATGGATGGATGGATGAAAGAAAGAAAGAAAGAAAGAAAGAAAGAAAGAAAGAGAAAGAAAGAAAGAAAGAAAGAAAGAGAAGAGAAAGAAAGAAAGAAAGAAAGAAAGAAAGAAAGAGAAGGATGGATGGATGGATGGAAGAAAGAAAGAAAGAAAGAAAGAAAGATGGATGGATGGATGGATGGATGGATGGATGGATGGATGAAAGAAAGAAAGAAAGAAAGAAAGAAAGAAAGAAAGATGGATGGATGGATGGATGGATGGAAGAAAGAAATAAAGAAGGATGGATGGATGAAAGAAAGAAAGAAAGAAAGAAAGATGGATGGAGGAAGGAAGGAAAGAAGGAAGAAAGGAAAGGAAGGAAGGAAGGAAGGAAGGAAGGAAGGAAGGAAGGATGGAAGGAAGGAAGGAAGGAAGGAAAGAAGGAAGGAAGGAAAGATGGATGGAAGGAAGGATGGAAGGATGGATGGAAGGAAGGAAAGGCGAATGGAAGGAAAGAAGGAAGGATGGAAGGAAGGATGGAAGGAAGGAAGGATGGAAGGAAGGAAGGAAGGGAAGAAAGGAAGGAAGGATGGAAGGAAGGAAAGAAGGAAGGAAGGAAAGGAAGGAAGGAAAGATGGATGGATGGATGGAAGGAAGGAAAGGAAGGAAGGAAGGAAGGAAGGAAGGAATGAATATGAATGCTACCACAATAGTCATAAAAGGGTGCCTGTACAGAGAGCCTGCACGTGTCCCCAAATTCAAATCCCAACTGACACTGTGAGCATCCTCTCATTCACTTCAATGGAAAGGCATGTCCGATTCAGACAGCTCTCTCTCAAAAAGTATAAATGTCACAGCCTAGATATTGACACCGTAGGAATCCTGAGAAAATGCTGAACATTTTAGGATATGATATGTCCGTGTAGCTTAAAAACTGTAGGCATGGCGACGAGTTAGAAAAAGGGTAAAAATGCAAAATTAGCAGCTCAAAAGGTAGAGTGTGTGGGCCCATACGTTTCAATGGAGAGCGCAGTTGCCGAACAAATCGTCATACAGCGAAAACTATAAGTCACACGGCTTAGAGACTTACATTGTACGAATCAGCACAGTTATGGGAACGTTTCGATATATAATATGTGTATGAGCTGTTAAAACTGTAGGCATAGCGACAAGTTAGAAAAAGAGTAAAAATGCAAAATTAGCAGCTCAAAAGCTAGAGTGTGTTGCCATACGTTTCAATGAGGAGCGCAGTTGCCGAACAAATCGTCATACAGCGAAAACTATGAGTCACACTGCTTAGATACTTACATTGTACGAATCAGCACAGTTGTGTGAATGTTTTGATGTATAATATGTGTGTGAGCTTTCAAAACTGTAGGAGTGCCAGCAGTTTACAAAATGTGTGAATATTTTCAAAGCAACTGCTGCCACCACTCTAAAAACATAAAATTTCTGAACATTCCAAAAGCATTTCAAGCAGTTTCAATAGGACAAAAAATAGTTTTAAAAGTTAAATTTCTAAAAAACTATAACAAATATCAAAAATCTGAATGGATCCGTTCAAGAGCTGAACGTCATGAACATTTTAAAGTTTGATTGAGGTTTCTAGCACAAAGTATGAAGAACTAGTAGAGGTTCAAAAAATCGGGGAGAATAATAATAATAAAGAAAGAAAGAAAGAAAGAAAGAAAGAAAGAAATAGTGGGAATATCACAAGTTGGGCTAGCTTCTGCAAGCTAGCCCACCTAATAACTAGAAAGTACATTTCCTGGAGAAAATGTGAGGTGGGCTAGCTGCTGCAGTTGTATGTAACAGCTACTGCTAGAACTACTACGGACCAGGCAATCTCCATGCACCCACCGGCGAAGACCGTGCGTCTCTAGCCCAATCAGGGGCTGAGTTGTGGGGTATGTGGTGTGGACAGTGGCATGGTGGTGAGACTCCGCCCCCTCAGGTCAGAGCTGGTCGAGGACAGTGTACCCCTCTCCGGGCCACATACCCGCCCGCACCGGTGAAGACCATGTGTCTCTAGCCCAATCAGGGGCTGAGTTGTGGGGCCCGTGGCGTGGTGGTGAGACTCCGCCCCCTCAGGTCAGAGCTGGTCGAGGACAGTGTACCCCTCTCCGGGCCACCTATCCGCCCGCACCGGTGAAGACCATGTGTCTCTAGCCCACTTGGGCTGAGTTGTGGGGCCGTGGTGTGGATAGTGGCGTGGGGCTGAGGCTCCCCCCCCTCAGGTCAGAGCCAGTCAGGGACAGTGTAGCCCTCTCCGGGCCACCTACCTGACTCAACCGGTGCAGACCGTTTGTCTCTAGCCCACTCAGGGGCTGAGTTGTGGGGCCCGTGGTGTGGATAGTGGCGTGCTGGTTAGGCCCCGCCCCCTTGGGTCACAGCTAGTCACGGACAGTACAGTGACCTCTGGGCAATTTCAATGCATCCACCAATGAAGACTGTGTCTCTAGCCCACTCAAGAGTTGAGTTGTGGGGCCCGTGGCGTGGATAGTGGCGTGGTGATGAGACTCCACCCCCTCAGGTCAGAGCCAGTCGGGGACAGTGTACCCCTCTCCGGGCCACCTACCTGACTCCACCATGAAGACCTCCGGGCAGTCTCCTTGCACCCACTGGTGAAGACTGTGTGTCTCTAGCTCAATCAGGGGCTGAGTTGTGGGGACTGTGGCGTGGTGGCGAGACCACCACGCCACCACGAAGAGAAAGAAAGAAAGAAAGAAAGAAAGAAAGAAAGAAAGAAAGAAAGAAAGAAAGAAAGAAAGAAAGAAAGGAAGGAAGGATGGAAGGAAGGATGGAAGGAAGGATGGATGGATGGAAGGATGGAAGGAAGGATGGAAGGAAGGATGGAAGGAAGCAAGGATGGAAGGAAGGATGCAAGGAAGGAAGGAGGGAAGGAAGGATGGATGGATGAAAGAAAGAAAGATACAAAGTAAGAAAGATGGATGGATGGATGGATGAAAGAAAGAAAGAAAGAAAGAAAGAAAGAAAGAAAGAAAGAAAGAAAGAAAGAAAGAAAGAAAGAAAGAAAGAAAGAAGGATGGATGGATGGATGGATGGATGGATGAAAGAAAGAAAGAAAGAAAGAAAGAAAGAAAGAAAGAAAGAAAGAAAGAAAGAAAGAAAGAAAGAAAGAAAGAAAGAAAGAAAGAAAGAAGGATGGATGGATGGATGATGGATGAAGAAGAAAGAAAGAAAGAAAGAAAGAAAGAAAGAAAGAAAGAAAGAAAGAAAGAAAGAAAGAAAGAAAGAAGGATGGATGGATGGATGAAAGAAAGAAAGAAAGAAAGATAGAAAGAAGGATGGATGGATGGATGGATGAAAGAAAGAAAGAAAAAGAAGGAAGGAAGGAAGGAAGGAAGGAAGGATGGAAGGAAGGAAGGAAGGATGGAAGGAAGGAAGGAAGGAAAGGAAGGAAGGAAGGATGGATGGAAGGAAGGATGGAAGGAAGGAAAGAAGGAAGGAAAGATGGATGGAAGGAAGGATGGAAGGAAGGATGGATGGAAGGAAAGGAAAGGAAGGAAGGAAGGAAGGAAGGAAGGAAGGAAGGAAAGAAGGAAGGATGGAAGGAAGGAAGGAAGGAAGGAAGGAAGGAAGGAAGGAAGGAAGGAAGGAAGGAAGGAAGGAAGGAAGGGAAGAAAGGAAGGATGGATGGAAGGAAGGAAGGAAGGAAGGAAGGAAGGAAGGAAGGAAGGAAGGAAGGAAGGAAGGAAGGAAGGAAAGAAGGATGGAAGGAAGGAAGTGAATGAATGAATATGAATGCTACCACAATAGTCATAAAAGGGTGCCTGTACAGAGAGCCTGCACGTGTCCCCAAATTCAAATCCCAACTGACACTGTGAGCATCCTCTCATTCACTTCAATGGAAAGGCATGTCCGATTCAGACAGCTCTCTCTCAAAAAGTATAAATGTCACAGCCTAGATATTGACACCGTAGGAATCCTGAGAAAATGCTGAACATTTTAGGATATGATATGTCCGTGTAGCTTAAAAACTGTAGGCATGGCGACGAGTTAGAAAAAGGGTAAAAATGCAAAATTAGCAGCTCAAAAGGTAGAGTGTGTGGGCCCATACGTTTCAATGGAGAGCGCAGTTGCCGAACAAATCGTCATACAGCGAAAACTATAAGTCACACGGCTTAGAGACTTACATTGTACGAATCAGCACAGTTATGGGAACGTTTCGATATATAATATGTGTATGAGCTGTTAAAACTGTAGGCATAGCGACAAGTTAGAAAAAGAGTAAAAATGCAAAATTAGCAGCTCAAAAGCTAGAGTGTGTTGCCATACGTTTCAATGAGGAGCGCAGTTGCCGAACAAATCGTCATACAGCGAAAACTATGAGTCACACTGCTTAGATACTTACATTGTACGAATCAGCACAGTTGTGTGAATGTTTTGATGTATAATATGTGTGTGAGCTTTCAAAACTGTAGGAGTGCCAGCAGTTTACAAAATGTGTGAATATTTTCAAAGCAACTGCTGCCACCACTCTAAAAACATAAAATTTCTGAACATTCCAAAAGCATTTCAAGCAGTTTCAATAGGACAAAAAATAGTTTTAAAAGTTAAATTTCTAAAAAACTATAACAAATATCAAAAATCTGAATGGATCCGTTCAAGAGCTGAACGTCATGAACATTTTAAAGTTTGAATGAGGTTTCTAGCACAAAGTATGAAGAACTAGTAGAGGTTCAAAAAAGCGGGGAGAATAATAATAACTAGAAAGTACATTTCCTGGAGAAAATGTGAGGTGGGCTAGCTGCTGCAGCTGTATGTAACAGCTACTGCTAGAAATACTACGGACCAGGCAATCTCCATGCACCCACCGGCGAAGACCGTGCGTCTCTAGCCCACTCAGGGGCTGAGTTGTGGGGTCTGTGGCGTGGACAGTGGCATGGTGGTGAGACTCCGCCCCCTCAGGTCAGATCTGGTCGAGGACAGTGTACCCCTCTCCGGGCCACATACCCGCCCGCACCGGTGAAGACCATGTGTCTCTAGCCCAATCAGGGGCTGAGTTGTGGGGCCCGTGGCGTGGTGGTGAGACTCCGCCCCCTCAGGTCAGAGCTGGTCGAGGACAGTGTACCCCTCTCCGGGCCACCTATCCGCCCGCACCGGTGAAGACCATGTGTCTCTAGCCCACTCGGGCTGAGTTGTGGGGCCGTGGCGTGGATAGTGGCGTGGGGGTGAGACTCCGCCCCCTCAGGTCAGAGCCAGTCAGGGACAGTGTAGCCCTCTCCGGGCCACCTACCTGACTCAACCGGTGCAGACCGTGTGTCTCTAGCCCACTCAGGGGCTGAGTTGTGGGGCCCGTGGCGTGGATAGTGGCGTGCTGGTTAGGCCCCGCCCCCTTGGGTCACAGCTAGTCGCGGACAGTACAGTGACCTCTGGGCAATTTCAATGCATCCACCAATGAAGACTGTGTCTCTAGCCCACTCAAGAGTTGAGTTGTGGGGCCCGTGGCGTGGATAGTGGCGTGGTGATGAGACTCCACCCCCTCAGGTCAGACCCAGTCGGGGACAGTGTACCCCTCTCCGGGCCACCTACCTGACTCCACCATGAAGACCTCCGGGCAGTCTCCTTGCACCCACTGGTGAAGACTGTGTGTCTCTAGCTCAATCAGGGGCTGAGTTGTGGGGACTGTGGCGTGGTGGCGAGACCACCACGCCACCACGAAGAGAAAGAAAGAAAGAAACAAGGAAGGATGGAAGGAAGGATGGAAGGAAGGAAGAAAGGATGGAAGGAAGGAATGATGGAAGGAAGGATGGATGGAAGGATGGATGGAAGGATGGAAGGAAGGATGGAAGGAAGGATGGAAGGAAGGATGGAAGGAAGCAAGGATGGAAGGAAGGATGGAAGGATGGAAGGAAGGATGCAAGGAAGGAAGGAAGGAGGGAAGGAAGGATGGATGGATGAAAGAAAGATACAAAGTAAGAAAGATGGATGGATGAATGAAAGAAAGAAAGAAAGAAAGATGGATGGATGGATGAAAGAAAGAAGGATGGATGGAAGAAAGAAAGAAAGAAAGAAAGAAAGAAAGATGGATGGATGGATGGATGGATGGATGAAAGAAAGAAAGAAAGAAAGAAAGAAAGAAAGAAAGATAGAAAGAAGGATGGATGGATGGATGAAAGAAAGAAAAAGAAGGAAGGAAGGAAGGATGGAAGGAAGGATGGAAGGAAAGAAAGAAAGAAAGGAAGGAAGGATGGAAGGAAAGGAAGGAAGGAAGGAAGGAAGGATGGATGGAAGGAAGGAAGGAAAGAAGGAAGGATGGAAGGATGGATGGAAAGGAAGGAAGGAAGGAAGGAAAGAAGGAAGGAAGGATGGAAGGAAGGATGGAAGGAAGGAAGGATGGAAGGAAGGAAGGAAGGAAGAAAGGATGGATGGAGGGAAGGAAGGAAGGAAGGAAAGAAGGATGGAAGGAAGGAAGTGAATGAATGAATATGAATGCTACCACAATAGTCATAAAAGGGTGCCTGTACAGAGAGCCTGCACGTGTCCCCAAATTCAAATCCCAACTGACACTGTGAGCATCCTCTCATTCACTTCAATGGAAAGGCATGTCCGATTCAGACAGCTCTCTCTCAAAAAGTATAAATGTCACAGCCTAGATATTGACACCGTAGGAATCCTGAGAAAATGCTGAACATTTTAGGATATGATATGTCCGTGTAGCTTAAAAACTGTAGGCATGGCGACGAGTTAGAAAAAGGGTAAAAATGCAAAATTAGCAGCTCAAAAGGTAGAGTGTGTGGGCCCATACGTTTCAATGGAGAGCGCAGTTGCCGAACAAATCGTCATACAGCGAAAACTATAAGTCACACGGCTTAGAGACTTACATTGTACGAATCAGCACAGTTATGGGAACGTTTCGATATATAATATGTGTATGAGCTGTTAAAACTGTAGGCATAGCGACAAGTTAGAAAAAGAGTAAAAATGCAAAATTAGCAGCTCAAAAGCTAGAGTGTGTTGCCATACGTTTCAATGAGGAGCGCAGTTGCCGAACAAATCGTCATACAGCGAAAACTATGAGTCACACTGCTTAGATACTTACATTGTACGAATCAGCACAGTTGTGTGAATGTTTTGATGTATAATATGTGTGTGAGCTTTCAAAACTGTAGGAGTGCCAGCAGTTTACAAAATGTGTGAATATTTTCAAAGCAACTGCTGCCACCACTCTAAAAACATAAAATTTCTGAACATTCCAAAAGCATTTCAAGCAGTTTCAATAGGACAAAAAATAGTTTTAAAAGTTAAATTTCTAAAAAACTATAACAAATATCAAAAATCTGAATGGATCCGTTCAAGAGCTGAACGTCATGAACATTTTAAAGTTTGAATGAGGTTTCTAGCACAAAGTATGAAGAACTAGTAGAGGTTCAAAAAAGCGGGGAGAATAATAATAATAAAGAAAGAAAGAAAGAAAGAAAGAAAGAAAGAAATAGTGGGAATATCACAAGTTGGGCTAGCTTCTGCAAGCTAGCCCACCTAATAAAGAAAGAAAGAAAGAAAGAAAGAAAGAAAGAAATAGTGGGAATATCACAAGTTGGGCTAGCTTCTGCAAGCTAGCCCACCTAATAATAAAGAAAGAAATAGTGGGAATATCACAAGTTGGGCTAGCTTCTGCAAGCTAGCCCACCTAATTAAGTAAGAAAACACTTTTATGTTGAAGGGTAGTGAATAGTATTAACAGGCTATTGAAGAAGAGAATTATCAGAAAATGATTATATGAATACCCAGCCCCCCCCCCCCCCAAAAAAAAAGTTTTTTGTTCCTAGAAAATGACCACAGACTCTCCAACTACCACACGCACACACACGCACGCGCGCACACACACGGACACACACACACGGACACACACCGAGGGGAAAGTAATGGTGACGGGCCTCCACTGCTGGTTGTTAATTGAACAGTTCCATTGTTACCATGACAAAGTGTGTATTGATTGGCCCTCAGTGGCTCCCAAGCCCCTAGCCAGTGAGAGTCTGATAGCACGGCCCGAGCTCGCCTCGGAAAAAGGTGATTGTATATAAGAAAGAAAATTGAAGGAGGGCTAAACAGGGTTACAGCTTTAGAGACAGAGCTATGAAGGAGGGAGGGGAGACAGAGAGAGAACGAGAGGGGGAAGGGAGAGGTAGGGGCTTGGCATAGGTGTTCAATTACAGCATGCAGGAGGTTAAATCAATAACATTTAAATTGCTTATGGTAATCACCTGCACTCCAATCATGGGGATCAGCATAAGCAATCTGCTGACCCCAGCCTTGCTCTGCTCACAGATGGAAACATATGAGGAGGAGTCATTTAGCCATGGGGGTCAGTCAGTAGGTCAGTGAGTGTGTGTGTGTGTGTGTGCATGTTTGTTTGTGTGTGTGTGTGTGTGTGTTTGCACATGAATGCATGGGTGTGTGCATGTGTGTGTGTTTATACTGTGTGTTTATACTGTGCATGTGTGTTTCTGTGTGTGTGCGTGCATGCGCGTGGAGGCAACAGTCGCTCTGCTGTGGGCCCGTGGAAGCGTCGCGCGCTACCTACTGTAGCATTGCCAGGGTCTTACATCACTGCGACACCCTGCTGAGTTGAGGAGGACCCAAAAGGTTCAAGATAGGATCTTGTTCTTGAGGCAGGCTATGAAATCATCGCAGAGAGCTGGTAGACACTTCTGATGACACACCTCAACGTTATTTCTGCCACTGGATGAGGGAGTAACGGAACATGTCACCCGGCTGGTGAGTGAGAGATTTGAACCCACTCTCGACATAGTGTCGGCGGGAGAGTTACCGTATAGAACCACACACGGCACATAACACCCTCATCATATGCCTTCCTGTCGTGGCCTCAAAATGTCCACCTGGTGGTACCGACTGATTCATAATTCTCCGCGCCACAGACGAACAAGTCGGATTTCTTCTAACTGTTCATTAATTTTTCAGGACCCGGGGTACTGCGCCGGTATCTCCGGCTCACCTCGGCGCCCGTGTGTGGAGCGCGCCTTTGAAGTTGTGCCTAATTACGCCGCTGTACCGGTTAACGAGCTGAACAATAGGCAAGGGGAAGATCTGAGAGATCGATGTGACAGTTAATGTAACGCAGACACAAAGCAGACGGAGAGAGAGAGGGGACGTCTTCAACTGCAGATAAAGCCTACTGTAAGCCTAGATTTTAAAAAAAAAAATTACAAAAAAGTCTAGCCTACCACAGATGGATGGAGAGATGGATGAGGTGGAGGATGGCATAGGTTACACACACACACACACACACACACACACACACACACACACGGAAGTTATATTGAGAAATACAGATGATGCTGTAGGCTACATAACACATGTAGGCTCACACGCGCGCACGCACAGACACACACACACACACAAACACACAAGGAGACAGCGGAGTAGGTTTTTTTGGTTGAGGGTGGGTCTGAGGTTATTAGTTTCAGGCCGTGTTTGGGGGTCTCCTTCCTTTCTCTCCCACGCTGTGAAGCGCTCGGCTCGGCTGAGGAATGGGAGACCCTGGGGGGGCATGGACCCCGAACAAATGAGCTCCATAAAACCGCTGCTTATACAGGAAGACATACGTGTAGAAGCAGCCGCCAGCTTTCATGGTAAGCTACCCCCGCTATTCACTTCATGCCCACCCATGGGGCGGAGTAGGGGTTGGGTGGAGAAAAATTCACCTCAGAAACAGAGATAGATGGAGGTGTGGAGAGAGAGGCAGAGAGAGAGAGCGAGAGAGAGAGATGAAGACAAAGTGTTGATATGTTAATGGGTTAATTAAACATCATCAAATTCACAAAAATCTATAGGCGCACAGGGGACCTATAGATTTTTATATCACATATGTGACAGTCAACATTTGGAGTGCCAGTCATCGTGTTAAATTACATGAGCAAATATGGCAAACACAGGACACTGCTACAGTGCGATATTGAAGTATTAGGTCGCTGTATATGAATGGTTTGTTTTGCGTGTTTTCAGATGGCGACTGTTTAGGCGTGAATGCTTTCGCTTTCTTTTGCAGTGTTTCTACAAAGGGCTCGGTAGGAAATGTAATAAAAGCTCTTTGGTGAGTGTGCAAGAGAATGTTTTCGTGCAAGCTAATGGAGTTAATTGCCGGAGCTGAGCCACTTTTATGAGTTGCACCTGGTACATAAATGACCCCTAATGAGGAGTCCCTTAGTTGACTTTTAAAATGTCTCCCTCTAGTGGACAAAATACATGTTTTGAGACATAACACGTCACTGAAAACATCTTTATTAAGAAGAGGTTCACTTTCACATCTAGCATTTCACAACCCTCTCCCACGGGCACACAGAGAAAACATATGCACAATTTATTGCAGCAATCAGTAAATCAATAGCCTACTGTTAGCATATGTAATATCCCACAGTAACCTTTGCTCAGACAAACTTGGCAAGTTGTCAGACTTCTCTGTCATGTTTTCTTTAGGTTCATTAAGGTTCACTTTTAGAGCTTCTGGAATATACTGTACATTAAGTGGTTTTTCGTGTGGTATGGGGACATTTGTCTCCCACACCCTTACATTCAGAAAAGCAAATTGTATTTACGGTAGCAGCTGATTAACTGTGTAATCAATAGTTGGCTAGTTTGTTTTGATTTCCAATTTCAGTCATAATTCATGAAATGATCAAAGATCCTGTAAAGACTGCAATGCCTCATACTACTGAAATGAGGATGCAGTCATGGCTCATAGCCCAGCACTCCTGAAACACATTACACTGCGCCTTCATACTGGCGCTTCACGGGACCCGGTTGGTCTACAGGTACCGTGCTATGCTGAAGACCCTGTACGCCATGGAGAAGGTGGTGACCATGCCCGTGAGCCAGCACAGAGCCCTGCTGGGCTGGGGCAGAGCCAGCACGTAGGTCACCGTGTGGCAGATCCTGGAGCCCACAAACACCCGGAAGTGGAGCAGAGCGCTGGCCAGGTCCGGTCCGGTCAGGGCGTACAGCAGACCAATCACAACGAAGGGAACGATGTTCTCCAGGTCATTCTGGTGGCATCTGGAGAGAAACAGAGAGATAGAGAGAGGTAGAGAGAGAGAGAGAGAGGCAGAGAGGAAAGACGGTGTTGAATTTCAGACATTAATGCAACACAATGCGCTTCACGACTCAACCAAATGGAATAAATAAGACAAATAAAATACACAAATAAATAGTAAGCATAATGAGACAAGTGAGTGTAGAAGAGACTATGCTAAGAGTATGTGAAAGCCAGACTGAAATGGTGTGGTAAGAAGTGATTTATCACTATTTGGAGGTCACTGGTCATGTGACTCAGGCTTGATAGTTCACAAAGGTTTGGAGACACGGTGTATGACTCATCATTAGCAGCTTTAACCAAGTGCTGCACCACTACCCTACCTCCGTACTCGTTCCACCTCAGGATCCAACCGCACCATTTTCTTCTTGTCCTCAGCGGACGAGGCCAGACTGGTGTCCTCCATGTTTGCGAACACCTGTGGGGAGTCGATTGAGACGGTGAAGGAATAATACCGAGTTTAAATATCAAGTTCCGCACATCCAACTCGCCTCCCGGTGTGAAAACATTCAAATTAACTCAGACCCAGTTGACATGATCTTTTTGTGTCACAAATATTTTGATACAAATTAGTTTGAGAGGATATACTCTCATAAAGGCCTTGGAGGGCAGCTAGATGCCCCAGGTGTGTTTTCTGAGTGTCTCCTGCAGGACTAGACATTAGACTCACTATCTTTTTTGTGTATCTTCTGCAGGGTTAGATGTTGTTTTCTGTGTGCGTTTCCTGCAGTGTTAGACGTCAGGCTAGCGCACCTTTCTAGTGAGGCGGAAGTAGGAGGTCAGAGGAGACATGAGCATCATCTTCAGGATGACGACTGTGGCGTAAGTAGAGAAGGCCAGGAAGACCTCGCTGTCTATCATATGACTCAGCTCTGGCATCCTCTCTCCCTGCAATTACAGCAAAGACCCGACAGAAAACACAATCCATACAGATGTCAGCACAGTGTTGACGTGACTATAATGGTGTATGCTTGCACGATTGAGCAGTCAGTGAAGGATTGAAATCTGAAGTAAACATTCCTTTTCAATTACAAATGTATTTTAATAGCTATTAACTGGAGAATTAGAGATGCAGTGAAAACATAAGGTACAGTATATGCTATAAAACATCAATAGACTAGCTGATTTAAGACTGTAGTGGTTTCTCTCTTTACAGTCCATGTGTTTTTAATTGGATAGCCTAAAGAAATGCAACATTTACTCAAGGCATTGCTCGTTAATTTGAAGTGCATACATTTGAGGAGAAATCTAAGAAAATGTGGAGTATTGCACAAGTCTCGTACAAACTGCACAGCACGCATTTAGGCAAATGGCCTACTCACATTACGCAAAGACAAAAAAAAACTTTCAACGAGCCATTCACTGCATTAATGCCCAAGTTGTAGGCTACTGTCTAAGTTACACTGCAACAAGATGGTTTCAGTGCGTTGCACAAGATGAGTCTCTTACCTTTTCTGAATAACTTTCCTGGTGCTGCTGTGAAAAGTACAAGCCGAATGTGCTTGTGTGGGCGTATCTGTCCAAGGTGCAGATACTCATGAATGTCTGGAATTCTTCCAGATGTTACGCAATCTACGGCCGGGGCAGACAAGCAGCCACTTCCTCCCATTAACTTGTTAGGTTGAAATGTGATCCGTTTTATTTTGTGCTGATGCTTATTAACAAATACGCTGCACACACAAGTTAAAATGAAAATATGGACTGTATTTATTTGACTGTTGTAGGCCTATCAGTGCCTAGCTTTAGGAAAATAAAACAAGCACTTGCAATAGTTCATTATTCTACTTTAATGGAAAAAAGTTTCAAATTAAACCAACAGTGAAAGCCGTGATAAAAGAAGTGGTTGCAGAATGCAGGCCTTGGGGGAGATTGTACAGTATAGTACAGTGTAGTGTGTGTGTGTGTGTGTGTGTGTGTAGCCTACAATACATGTGTATGGGGGGGGGGGGGGGGTGTGCATGCCTGCATTTGTGCAGCCGTAGCCCCTATCTGGACTGAGTTACTGTCTGGCTGGTACAGTCCCTTGTCTTCAGGTAGCAGTTGTCACACTAATTTCAGTCCGCCTGGTGATAAATTCAAAACTCGATAAAGTGTAGCAGAGAAATTTCAAAGGTACTCACAGACACGCAAGGTTGTGTCTTCCACCCCTCTAGGTTTTGAAAGCCAGCCGCTGCTAATAAACATGTTTAATCTTTAGCTAAAACACAAGTCATGTTTTTACAAAATGGATTTGTTGCAGTATGACTTCCTACCAGCAGTGGCCAATAGCGAGCGCTGTGATTGCTGGGCGCAACACCCGTGGCGGAAATGTATTGAGCTCAATAGCAGAATCACAGAAGAAGACTATTATATAGTCCCGCAGTCCTCAAAAGGGGCTAGGTGGGGCCCTAAAGAATCATGGAGCCTAGCCTTTAAAGATGCAGTGTGCTGAGGACCCTGTACGCCATAGAGAATGTGGTGACCATGCCCGTGAGCCAGCACAGACCCCTGCTGGGCTGGGGCAGAGCCAGCACGTAGGTCACCGTGTGGCAGATCCTGGAGCCCACAAACACCCGGAAGTGGAGCAGAGCGCTGGCCAGGTCCGGTCCGGTCAGGGCGTACAGCAGACCAATCACAACGAAGGGAACGATGTTCTCCAGGTCATTCTGGTGGCATCTGGACGCCAGGCAGGAGTAAATTGTCATGCCAGGCCAGGGGCACACATCAACAAACTCAGATCAAAGACTCTTTTATGACTATCATGCGTGTATGATCTAGTACTGTGACTGCTGATGTCACCTGTTCTTATAGGAGGCTTTCCTGACAGTGGGACATACAGTCGGTGCACTTGCTCTAGATGAGATGTACTTATTGTAAGTCACTTCGGATAGAAATGTAACGTAAAGAATATTCTAGTTCTCAATTTTGGGGCCTTACCTCCGAACACGCTCCACGTCAGGGTCGACTCGCAACAACTTCTTCTCCTCCTCGCCGTTCTTAGCGTGCTTCACGTCCTCCATGTTTGAAAAAGCCTTCACGGGAACATACGACAGGAGACATGATGTTACACATGTGTACGGCAGTCACCCTGGAAAGTATACGGCCTTGTGGTGAGCCCAGTCGACCGTGTTTGGCTCGGGTCAGTTTAGCCGGGCCTCCGTACCCCTCGTGAGAAGCGGTAGTAGCCCGTCAGTGGTCCCATGAGCAGCATTTTCAGGGTGACGATGGTGGCGTACACGGAGAAGGCCAGGAAGACCTCGTCATCGATCAGATGCGCCATGTCTGCCTCGACCTGTACGAAAACACAAGGTTCACGAACACCAGCGGGCTATTTCATTGACCTTTATTTAACCAGGTTTGGAGCCATAGAGATTAAAATCTCTTTTCCAAGAGCGACCGAGGGTCGAGGATGGCGGCAGTGCAAACAGTTTCATACAGGAGAGGAGACACAAACTAACACGGGGCTACTTGAAACACAGACATTTTACGTACAGTAGCTGCACTGGAGCAAGAATGACCCATTTCCTGTAAACTACGTCTCACATCCACTTCTAGTTCCAGTGGTGCGAAGATTTCTGTGCAGAATTTCCTTTTTCGGATTAAACTGATTTACCACCACTGAAGTCTGTTTGTTTTTTTTGTTTTTCGATTTATTAACTATGTGTGTACATCACAGATTCCAAACAGGTCTTATTTAAATCACTGTCTTGTAGGTTATAACAGAATATAGTTTTGATCAACAAAGCTAGTCAGCACAAACTCTGAGCCATGCATGTGTTGAGCGACCATTAGCACGGGGGATGTTGTAACAACCCCCCTAAAGCTCTGGGAACACGAGAGCTAGTGCCCCTTGGAGATGAGTCTCATGAGGGTGCTGTCGTCCACAAACTTCAAGAGCTTCACGGACTGATGGCTGGAGGTACAGCTGTTCGTGTACAGTGAGAATAGTAGGGGGGAAAGAACACAGTTTTGTGGGGAGCCGGTACTGCTGGACTTGGGGTCAGAGATGTTCTTCCCCAGCTTCACGCGCAGTGTCCTGTTGAACAGGAAGTCTGTGATCCACCGGTGGAGTCAGGCACTTGTAGCAGGGAGAGCCTGTGCTCCAGTGTGGCTGGGAGGATGGTGTTCAAGCAAAGCTGAAGTCCACAAACAGAATCCTGGCATAAGTGCCTGTGGTGTCCAGGTGGTGTAGGACGTAGTGAAGAGCCATGTTCAGCACGTCATCCATGAACCTGCTGGCTCTGTATGCAAACTGCAGCGGGTCCAGGAGTGGGTCTGTGATGGACTTGACATGGGCCAGGACGAGGTGCTCAAAGACCTTCATGACTACAAAAGACAGGGCTATGGGTCTGTAGTTGTTTAGGCCTGTGATCTTTGCCTTCTTGAGAACCGGGAACCGTGATGATGGTGGAGATCTTGAAACATTTGCCATGTTTGTGATGAACAGTAGACATTGTAAGTTGCTTTGGATAAAAGTGTCTGCTAAATGACTTAAGTAATGTTGTTAACCTATTGCTCTCAACCTTTTTATCTGCAGTTTTTTTCTGTAATTATATAATCTAGTCATCATTTCTGCCATTTTCAAATGATGTTACAGCACTCCCCGTAATTGTTATAACCTTTCCCGCCCATGGGGAGAGTGTAACATTTCCCCTCTGCTATTTCGGTTGAATTGTAATTAACAGGAATGTCATAGAAAAGTAATAATGGTCTTATCATAAATACATGTCTCTTGTTTGTGGATGAAAAATATTAACTCCAATATACTTTATATATATATATATATATATAATATACTGCATTTTTTTAATAGGCCTATATTAAAAACCTAAAAGTGTCAGGTTGTGACCCGGACTCCCCTACCACATAACCAGGATATACATGTAGCCAGGAATGTATGACTCACCAGAGCATACAGTGAACATGAAGGCGTAGGCGATTCTACTTGCCTCTCCTTGAACTAACAAAATAAAATACTACAGTCCAACAAATATCTAAGTTGGCCATCATGAATAGGCGAGCCAGTGCACAATTTCGGGATTTTCTCATCTGCTGCTGCTTACATCTGCTCGGTTTACTTAAAGCAAAGTACAATCATATCTTACAGTATGCATTATTACACAATTACAAGCGTAAGTATAGCCTACAGTAACACAGTAACTACCCACTGAGCAAAGACGTCTAAAAGACGTCTTTTAGACGTATTATTTGTCTTTTTCGGACGTCCAAAGACATCCAATTAGGAGCCAGAATGAATGTTTTTTTTTAACGTTCAGATATTGGACCCGTTTTGCACGTCCACAGACGTCTTAGAGGGGTCCAAGCCAGACGTTTGAATATTGAGGGGTCCAGCAGACGTACAAATGGGGTTCTGGACCGACGGACGTTATTAAGACATGATCTGAACGTCTCCCTGACGTTGCGTGTTTGCTGGGTAAGCACACCCTAGTCGTGCACCAGTTTGTCGTGGTCTAATGGTGCGTTCGTTTATAACTGGGAGGTGGCAAATTGCGACTTGCTACTAGGAATTATTAAATAAAACACCGCATGAACTCGCACTTCCTCGTCGCAAATTCGGATATGTTTCTCAGCCCCCAGTTGCTCGAATGCACTAGATATAACTAGGTAACTGTGATATAATGGTATATAGCTCGAATGCACACAGGTCGGAGGTAGGTATTTTGCCACTTGCGACTTGCCACTTCCGACCACAAACGAACGCACCATAAGAGACGATCAGCTGTTAGCGCCCGGTCACTTTTGGAACTTAACGATAGGCTATATAGGCTACAGTAAATTGCAAAGCGTAAAGACTGAAATCGTGAAACACATTAGACAAACAGGCCAGACAAACTTGCAGTTTAATCTCGCTGTCAGGTTTGTTGCCAAAATTAATAGAAACATTTTTTGTGACGCACTGCGCTTCTAATTCGCCGTTAGTGAAAGAAGAGATGATGCTATGTTTAGGCTACATAGAAAAAATAATGTGACTGTCACCATACCTACGGTTTCGATCCTCCTGTTGTAATGACAGGAGAAGGTAGTAGGATAGTCACAAATAGAGCAAGACTGGGAGGAGTGTAGTTTGAATACACGGGGCCCCTTGGAGAATTGTGCAATCACCGGACGCAGCATAGTATAGTGACATTTGTACAGACTACAGTTTGATGTGGTAGGCTATCTGATATGCTGCTAGCTGCAACCTGTTCTAGTAAGCACATTTTAGTCGACATTCCTACTCACCCTGAGCCAACCAGAAAATAGAGCGCAATATGTATTGATCAATTTATCTTGTGGCTCAACGTGTGTGTGTGCGTGCGTGCATGCGTGTGTGCGCGCGTGTGTAGGTAGGGGTGTGTGTGTGTGTTCATGCATGCGTGTGTGTGCATGTGTGCGTGTGTGTGTGCTAGATAGTACAGGAAAGGTTTGAGGTTGAAAGGTGTCTTGTGTGATATCAATGTGACCCATCTTCCAAACAGGGCTCGAAAGGGGACCCATTCAAATAATGCTGAGTCACCGTGACAGTCAGCAGGTCATGTTATGTTATGTTATTTTTATTTATAATGCGCCCCCCAACCAACTGTTACATCAGCCCGGGGCGCAGCCCGGGTACAAAAAAGAGACAAACAAAAACAAAGGACTGCAGAGACACAAAATGAAACTACATTTAAGACACAAGACAAGGACATAAATTATAGATCGTCTGTGACAAAGAGGTGAGTTTTAAGCTGTGCTCTAAAAGAGTCCAGGGTGGTGGCGGACTTGATGTTCAGAGGAAGCTTGTTCCATAGCCCAGGTGCCATCACAGAGAATGCACGGTCTCCCTTTGTGACAAGTTTTGACCGTGGGACCTTCAGGGTCATCTGGTTGTCAGATCTGAGCTGGCAACCAGGCCTGAAGTTGGTAGGTTGGTCCAGGAGATCTTTGATGTAAGCTGGGGCGAGACCATTGAGGGCTTTGAAGACATATGTAAGTATCTTGAATTTCACTCTGCGCTTCACAGGGAGCCATGTCAAGTCATGTGATCTCTCCTGTTTGTCTTACCTAGTGATACGGGCTGTGTGTTGTGTTTTCCGTGTGTGTGTGTGTGTGTGTTCGTTCTTGTGTTCCAGGTGCAGCAGATGAGTCTGATTGATTGTCCAACTGCAATCAATTGTGCGTCACCTATCAAGTGTGGGGCTGGGCTATATTGTTGTCATGTTTGTCATGTAGGCCTACTTTTGTTCTGTACTGTTAAACTAGTGTTCTGTGTGGGTTTTTGTTAGTTGTTGCCTTGTCCTCCATTCCCAGCAGGCATTGTGGAGAATGGCTTGGCAAGAAACCCATGGGTGTACACCTCAACCTCAACACACTAGGTCAGGGAGAGTGGGTGTGGCACCTTTCTGTGTAGCAGCTAGGTTAGTGTTGAGGGAGTAGTTTTATATGCCTCTTGTTAGTTTAGTGAATACGTTAAGCTCAGGGCCATTTTTGTTTTTGGCACACCCCTCACACGGTTCTCCTTTCCCTTTGTAACTTTATAACTGCACCCTGTTGCAGCACCGAGCCAGTCGTGACACTTCAAATTTCAACAAGCATCAACATGATACAGAGCAGATCGCATGTGCAGCAACACTGTAGAATGAACAACAACAATGAAGTATTTAGGTGTAGCTGTCATACTCCGGTCTGCGCTGTGTTCGACAGTTCGACCCGTGTTAAGGGCTTGCCCAGGGCAAGCTCGTCCCGCGTGCGCCCTGCGAGGCGGACACGCTGACAGTTGCGCCAGAAGGGACGTCCCACTTGGAGGGACCGTCACCGCTCCTTTGAGAAGTGACTTTCACCAGCTACTCTCACACTTCATTCGGTTACATAGGCTACTACCAAATAATAACTCGATGACTTGTAAGGAAGGTAGAAGACAGGAGAGGGTTTATGGGAAACAGGATTCATAGTCTATTACCAATATCAGTTTTATTACTGTACATTGCAACCAGGTAGAGTACCTCTTATCTGCTCTCTCCATCACGTCTCCTTGAGTACAGTATTTTTGCAGTTTGTCTAGACTCCAGCTGGGCAAAGTCAAAACCACCCTCTTCTTAAAAAAACATTCCTGTCACAGCTCTCTAATCAGCTGTATGTCACGACTCACGTGGCTACTCTTTGGTAACTCCTGTACCGGGAGCAGACAGCCATTCATCTCTGCTCGAGTGAAGAGTGACGTCTCGCCAGTCTTGCTGTGCTTTGAAATACCAAGGTGGGTGAAAAACAGATTTACAAACAGCCCCATCTTGTTATTTCTACCCTTCAGCCCTCGCTCCCCCGCTCTACAGGATATTCCCATTAAACCCAATACAGTCGTTGGGTAAAGATGGGTGTTTATTTACCGTTTTGGGGGGGGAGGAGATGTCTGGTTGGGGGAGGGGAGGTGTCTGTCTGTTTGAGAGGAGCAGAGATGATGGGAATGTCTCTATTTGGCCCGAGGCCTCTTCTCCATGATGTGACACTCTCTTACATCTCAAATCCTGACGATAATGACAGGAGACAAGCTCACAGGCAACGGTAGTTTTTGCCCAACTAAACTTATCTGCAGTCTGGTGATGACGGCTAATTGTCTTAAACACGAGAGTTCTCCGTATAACGCACAATACAGTTTACTGGACAGTGCCGCTCTCCTAGAGACTGTCTATTGTACTTCCGTCTTAAGTCCTTCAAGGTTTTTTCTTATATATCTGAAAAGACTCTTGACGAAAAAATACATTTTGAATCATACTCCTCCACAAAGGGCAATCATATTCTCTGTGTGCATCAGGTTCGTTAGTGAAAACCAATAAGCCACACGGTATCTCGTTGCGTTCCAAAACCAAACCTCTCCAGTGAAAAATAACCAGAGTGAACAGATGGCTGGATCAAATCTCAGGATCATGGCCATCGTCTCTTTGTGCTACTGTACGTGAGTCTGAATACAGGATAGCCCAAGAAAAAATAATGTAGTGTGATTTCCCACAAGGACCCCCGGTAATGGCAAACACTTGCATTGATCCCCCCCCACCAGTAATTGGGATGCTGGCTGTGACACAGAGTCATTGATTTGTCATGGTGGCCAGCCTATACTGGGGCTGTAGGACAACAACGACTAAATAACAGGCCGGCCAATGATCTTAATGCCAGAAGCCAAGCACAGGTATTGATTTCATTACGGAATGCCTCCTAGGTTCCAGGCACATACATTTTTTTATTGATCAGCGGCGGTGTCCACATTACTTTCAGCACTGTCACATGCGCGGCGGCCGGCCAATCAATGCCAGCCGAGCTGAGTGCTGAGCGCACGGGATTGCATAGGTACAGTAGGGTGCCATAAATCTGGCACCGCACAATCAGGGTGCGGAAGGTGACCCCGGTTGACAGAATTGATGAGTGTGAATGTGTCCACTCAAACATGGAGGGAGGGGAGGTGAAGCATAGATATTGAGCGATTAACTTGTCTGATTGGGTTTAGTTTGGCTCCTAATCACAGCCCATTGGGCCCAGTGGATAGAAGGAACCCCATGCTTGTTTGACATAAAACACTAGCTTTGTTAGCTTAGTTCACTGGCAAATTCAAATTTTTCTCAGAGGTATCACAGTTTAACATAGCCTAGCTGGTTTGTCGATGACAATGACTAGGCCACAGATAAAGTAACATTGCCCTCATACATGTGACTTCTGTGGGAAGACCAGATCCAGTGAAATATGGAGTGTACCTGAGATACGGCGCAGGCTGCAACTGCTGCTTCCTCATTGTATCTGGGTGCCCGACACCTTCCTCAGATAGGGGCACTCCCACGTACAGTAAGGCACGCTCTTTTTTGAAAAGCTATCGCACGGTGAAGAATCGTGAGTCACACACACACACGCACACACAGTATTGTCGATGAGTTTCTCTCCATTCGTTCCTCCATTGGATGAACTGAGCTGTGATGATATTTCTGAGGCTGCTGCAGATGGTTTTGGATTACTGTCGTGTTTGTTTGTGATTTGATGTGTCTGTAGGCCCCGTGTCTTTAATGTGTGCTGTACAACAAATTGCTTTCTTGAGGACATTAAAGTTTTCTAAGTCTTAAGTCCCCCCCTCTCTCTTTCTCTCATTCCCACCCTTCCTTAATCTGTCTCTGTATCTCCCTCCCTCCCTCTTTCCCTCCTTCTCTTTTTCTCTCCCTCCCTTTCTTACACATTCTCCCATTCTAACTCTGTAGGTAACAGCCTCCTCTAAGGGCGGTGATCTGCCCCTGTGCTTGTGCAGGGCAGTTGGGGTCCTGAGACGCCGCTCTATACCCCTGGCCTTTCCCTTCCAACCAAATGGCTCCTAATGAAGAAGCTCATTAAGGATCAGCGCTCGCTCTCTGCACCCTTAACGAGGGCCTTAACGAGGGCCACGCAGCTGCTCATTAGGCACACGGCTTAAGGCTTTTGTCTCATCTCCAACCGCCGATAAAACATCAGTAAGCCTCCGAAAACAGCCGCCGTAGCTGCGGCCACGCGACCCACCTCGACCTCGGGTCCGCTTCAGACAATGGAAGGTAAACATAAAGGTAGCGTATTGCGACTGGCAGAGGGAGCCAGCATACAGGAGGCTCGGTACAACATGTATTCTCCTTGAAGTCCCACACATCTGAAAGCGTTCAAAGGCAACGTCGACCACAGTTTGAAGGTCAGACGCCTTTGAAAGTGAAGTGCTCTGAAGAACCATGGGGGAGTCAAATTCTAGTTAACGGTCAGGACCCGTACATGCATGCAGTGGATTGGGGTTGTGTGCAGAACTCATCGGAAGTACAGTATGCGTTGACTATCCAACCTCAGCTTCCTGTAGCCTACAGGGTGACGCAGCTGACAACCCAGTAACGACTGAGCTGGCTGTGTTTGCAGTATAGGATTTGTGAGTGCTGGATACGGCTAGAGTGAGACAGACACGCAAGAGACCAGCACCGATAAGACGTTAACATGACGTTAACCCCCCCCCCCCCGAAAACAACAAACTCCCTCTCTGCTCATCGTCAACTCTTCTGTCGTCCACCTTCCATTTAGACGCACAGGGATAATTGAAAGGCTTCGTGCGTGTAATACTAGCGAGGGACGCACATTGATAAGCATGAACTTCCGTCGCTCGTCTTTTTAGGGCACGTCTTTTATTTATTTTTTTTGAAAAGGTTAATGGTGAGACGTGAATTGAAAAGCTGAATCGCTCACAGCCGTGCGAGCGCGCGCGACGGCTCCTCTACGCGATTAGGGATGTGTCATCGTCCGTCCATCTCTGTCCCTTACCCTCCCCCGTCATCTGGCCAGCCGGCGGAGCTTACACAATAATAAGGAGGCCTCCGCGCATAGAATTAGAGGCTGCTACTCGCTCACGCTGTGAATGAGGCCCGCTTTGCCAGGGACCAGAAGGACATGCTTATGGATGATGTCTCCCCAGTGATCCAGACTTCCGAGCGCTCATTAGCCAAGGAGTCTGTCCTGGCTAATGAGCTCGTAATGTACAGTAGGAATGCTCAGCATCGCATAGAAAGCTACTATTGTCATGCGTTGCGTCGCTGTTGTTTCGCCGTGCACCGCTGATGTAGACGTTTCACGGCATTGTGGGATTGCAGGACTTGGCAGGTCTGTCTGGTTCCTAGACTGGTGGAGTATGAGCAGGCCACTGGACTGACTACTGTGTTATTAGGCTGGATGTGGACTACGGCTGTTCTGGTAATGGACAGATTGTGGCTGTCTGAGTAGTGTAGCATCTGATGAAGACCTCAAACAGGAAATGGTTGCTCTCTCTCTGGCTATATGTGTCAAACCAGTGGATTTCCAGCGAGGGGTTATTAGGTCTAACTGTCCTCAACGGATGACTCCTGCTGTATTATCATACTTACCCTAATAGCATGATCATGGAACACAACCTGCTACACACTACAGTACCAACCGAATATTCTCAACTGCTTCACACACGCAAACACATGCACACACACACACACACACACACGCAAACACACACACACACACACACATCTCACCACCTCATCTAGGTAGTTGAAGGGGGTGAGCTGTGAGTGGGCGTGAAAACCAGTGGGGTAAATCTCAAGGGGTTTTGGACCGGCACGATTACAGCAGGTTAGGCTCCGCGCCCTCATATGGAGATAATTGCGTACGGCAGAGCCGCGGCTGGTCAGCGGCCAAGCCGTGTGTGGCGTCGGGGGCGGCACGCCGGTAACGCTCCCCTCCCCGGCGCTCGGCAGAACAAAAAATAAATAAATAAAACTGGCACTCCGGGTGCACGACGGGACACTGAGAGCCCCCTCGCCATGGGGGAGGGGGGGGGGGCTCATTACAGCGCTATTTTAACAAAGCGCTTCCTTTCCTTCCCTCTCATGCTGCATGTACTTAAGGCCCCCATGATCCTCTCTGTCTCTCTCTCTCTGTCTCTCTCTCTCTCTCCATTTCTATCTCTCTCTCTTCCCACTCACAAAGGGAATATAAATCTCCTTTGGGCAGGATAATTACCGAGATAATTTTATCCGTAATGTTGCTTGTCAGTCAGGGGTGCTGATGAAATTAAAGAAGTTCTTTCTTCCCAGATTTATATATCAGGGAAATGAGAGGAAGGACAAGAGAGGCTCGGAGAATGAAGATAAACTTTTCTCTCCAGCGCCGCACGTGACCTCATAAATGTTACGCAAAGGCCGTTAGATGGAAAGAGAAAAAAACGTTATATATTCCTCACCTGCCGGGCTCCAGCCCCAGTCAAGCACACATCAATTTACGCTAATGTTACAGGCGGACAAATGACCATTGTTGACGCAGTACTACCACTATTCCCGATGATAAAAGTGGCCGGGGCGCGGAGTGACACAACGTAATGTGAGTGTTGTGTGGCACATTTGCCGTCAGACTACATCATTCAACTTGACACCTCATTTGCTGTTCACACATGCACCTGGCAGCAAGGACGCAGACGTGTTGCGGGGCAAATCTCAGAGAACCAGGACAGGTCTTTTAACAAAACAGCCTACTTGATCACGGAGTAGAAAGCTGTAGAAAGTCAGCCCCTAGCCCCCAACAGTGGCAGCAAAACGAAAAGTCTTTGATCTTGAATCTTAATTCTCTTGACTTGCCTTAGTTTTTTCAGTTTTTTTCTTTTAAAGGACTACTTAGATTATTTCCCAGATTCCAGTGCGTGCCGAGGTGGCAAAGGTAACACACTCCAGCGTGGAAAAGGGGAGATTAAAGGCGAAAACAGAAGACATCACTGCAGTGCTGAACATCCCTTTAAGGAATATATGTCTTGAGTTTTCCTTTAAAAAATTAACGCTGAGGATTTGGGACCCTGTCATGTGTTGTATCACTCAAGGGCGACTGAACAATAGCTCTATATCAGACTTTGACAATGACAGAATTAGAGCAGGGCTTCTCAGCTCACAGGCCCCCTCTGGGAACTCCACTCACACACGCAACTCGGAAAGAAAGTTTACTTTTGTTGTCATTTGAAATTACTCCTCATTTGCATTCGGCAAGAGAACGGGGGCCCTTGAAAAACGATGATGGCAACGAGAGGGGCAAGATGAGACACCGGATACGACTCTTTGAAATGGAACCATGGAGCACTTCTGTGGAATGTGCTGTTGTTTGGTGATCAACCACCACCGCGTTCTAAAGAGCCGCTCTCTACTCATGAAGTAGAGAGCGATCCAGGCAGTAACCAGAGGCTTTCACGTGTCTTTGGCGCTGAGGCCATTTCCAATGTTTGTCGGTCGCAGGCCGCCAAGCGTCCGCCATCTCTTTCTTTGACCCTTCAATTATTTTCACCACATTACCGATCTATGGGAATGAATCGTGTGTTCAGGCTCTCGAAGGCCCTATTGTTCAGTCATCAAAGCCACACATCCGTGGGTGAGCTGTGGAATGAGTCAACTCTCTGTAAACGAATAACCTTTGAGCGGAAGAGCATTTTAAAAGAGGAAGAAAAGAAAGAAATGGGAGGAAAATCGATGCGGGCAGATTTTAGTGCGAGGCGGCGCAGTGTGAAGAACGCCGCAGAACATTTCACATGCTGCGAAGCCCACTCGAGCACTGACCTCCATACCGCGATCTCGCTGCCAGGGAGATCAATTGACAGGACTGGGGCCACCGGGGCATTGATTGATTAATCAAAGCTAATGTTCTTTTGATCAGCGGGGCTGCCCTATTAACCGGCGAAGGCAGAGTAAAGCGTGATGTTTTATTTACTGGTGCGAGGTCCCTGGTTGGCTCCCGCTGCCGACATCAAAGGCCTTGTGACAATTCTGTCATGCCTTGATTGATTAAAAAAAGAAAGTTTAAAGAAAGTTTTCTATATTCCCGACAGATGCATTCACAAGACTGGATTTGTTTAATTGTTACCAGTTTGCTCTTTCCAAATATATCACTCGAAGAAAGACTTTCATACTTTCTTTGTGTATTTTCGTTGACGTCTACCTCTTTTCACTGTGTGCCATTTTGTGCTCCCTGTACTGCTGCCACGGAAACGTGGATGTTTTTTTTCTTCTTTGTCTCCAATATATAATCATAAACATACATATTTGCTACCTGATTATAGAACAGTAAGAACATTTTGTATGTTAATATGTTGTTGCATCTAGATTTATATTGAACCCTGGGCCAAGGCTACACAATGGAACCAATTTAGGAGAGGAGAAGCCAAGGGGAGGCAAGACTGCAGCTTCAGGCCAATCCAGCCCTAATCAACCTCCCTACCGCTTTACCCAGCATGCACCCTGAGCAAGACCACAACAAGGCAATCAGCATCACACAAAGTGTTGCATGCTGCAAGGGAGGACATCAAAGCATTTGATAACAAATTCAAAGTAGTTAATGTTCTACAGTATGAACCAAGTCTCTTTTTTTTACCCCTCTCAAGGTATGTATTTGGGGGGAGAACTATATTCCACCTCCATCTGATGCTATTTCGCTTAAGGTCCTGCTTTCAAGGGGACAACGAGGTCCGATACTGGATCCCCGTGATCCAGACCACCCACATGTCCCAGCAGGGCCGGACTGGCCATGTGGCGTACCGGGCAAATGCCCGGTGGGCCGGACCTACTTGTGGGCCGATCTAAAAAAAAAGAGAGCCAACGAACGGCCCATAGATCAGGGACAGCGGCCCATTGGTCCATTTTCTATACTGACAGTGGGCTGGCCCAACTGGCCTGTCACCCCGTTAACAAATCGCGCAGCACCCCCCCCCCCCCCCCCCGTCAACAAAACGCGCAGCAGCACCTCTCCCCCCCGTCAACAAAACGCGCAGCAGCACCTCCCCCCCCCGTCAACAAAACGAAACTGAAGGTGTTCCATCTCTCCGCGTCAGCTCGGCTAGTGGCCTGACTGGGGCTACATTTCCCGGTAGGAAATATTCACCCAGTCCAGCCCTGGGTCCGGCCGATTATGGTGGGCCGGTCTGGCACAAAAATGCCAGGGCCGATTTTTGGTCCCAGTCCAGTCCTGTGTCCCAGTTTGCAAGAGGATGTTTTATATTTAACGATCTCCTGAAGTCAGGTATTCCTACTCTTAAAGAACACCCTGCGCCCTCTCTCTTTCTCTCTATGCTGTCCATTTGTTCTCAGCTCCGTCTGTCTCGGTTTGAGAGAGGGCCCATATTCCCTCCCTGCCCTTGAGTTTCCCTGATGTCAGCGTTCACTTCAGTAGCCTCCGAATGAGCTCTTAGCACTCTGTTGACGTTTCCTCTTGCAAACAATTATTCTGTCTGGTTTCTTTGACAGATTCCTCCAGATTTGTATTACTTGGCCATGAATTAAATTTCTCCTCATTGTCCCAGTGGTGCTTCCTCCACAATAGTATATGAGGGTACATGGGGGTATGTGTATGAGGGTATGTGCTTGTGGAGGAAGGTTAATGTGAGTGTGAATGGGTGAATGAGAAGCCACCGTAAAGTGCTTTGGATAAAATAAGCACTTTGCAGAACAGGCTCATAGAGAATGTAGAGTAAATAAACTAGGTATAGCCGCAAGCCCAGCCAAGAGTAAACCAGGCCAGATCCAGCCTGGCTTGTGTGTTGGCTGGCTTGTTTCTGTGTGGGACTGGTAGGACGGTAATATCTGATAAATAAAGATGGGTCTTGTCACCTGGACACATCAGTTCCAATGCTTCCAATGCTAATCCAGCACAATGAGACCGGGATAGCCAGTATTAGTAGTAATAGCTCTGTGGCGCCGCCCTCGACATCGCTAGGACTACAGCTGGCTAAATTGACTCTGATTGAGAAGAGACCTGTGCCAATAATTGATTGGTTTCTACATGTGTCTTGTTAGTCCTTGTATACAGTATATAGCCTACATGTACTGTAGCTTCCCAGCCATTGGTGCTTGTGTGTGTTTCTCTATTCATTATTTGCTGTTGCTGTGCGTCCCGGGTGTTTCCTGTGCCATCTTGTAAATTTGTCTTCCCAGCTTCGTCTTTTGTTTTCCACTCCAGTGTATAGTGTACCTTGGTTTATTGTTTAGTCATTGTTTTTTGCCCTTCGTGGTGCCTTTATTTTAATAAACATTTTGTGGAAACTGCTGAACCTGCCTCAAGCCTGTGATTTGGTCCTACCTCCATGTTAGATTCACCTATGACCTTTACATGCAACCCTGGTGATTACTTTAGTCATAGCGTGATCTCAATGGGCAGGTAGCTCAACAAGATCATGACTTGCCCTTAGTGTAAGGTTATAAGTTTCCCCATAGGTTCATTTAGCTCAGCTATTAGCCTTTATATGCACAGCTTGTCCTTAGGGGCTTCCGTAGCCCAGTAGTTTTACTTCTCATTTGTCTCCCTCCTATTCCTCCTCCTTCATCCTCAAAATGGCCAGCCCCGAATCTAAGCTGTGCAGCAGCTATAATTCACATGTGTGTGTGCGTGTGTATGTGTGTGTGTGTGTGTGTGTGTGTGTGCCATTTGCCGTGTGGCTATAAAGACCCTTGAGGTCCTGTAATTATTATTATGGCCATTACAAACTCTCCTGTGGGATATTTCAAGCACTCTTGGAGGCCCTAAGCATGCGCTTAGTTTGCTTATGCGCCGTGCCAGCTCTGATGTCAGCATTCACACAACTAATAAAGACAGCCTATAATATACTAACATGATTATGGCCCATGAATGAATGTGCAAAGAGACAGACCATGATCAAACAATCAAATGCCTCTCGAATCTAGCAGGAACTGACTCGGCTACCAGCAAGTCCATGTGACTTCAGACAAAGGCACCTGCACACTGTAGTATGGTCGCCACAGTAGAGCACAGAAAACTATAACAATTAAAGCTACATGAGATAACTCGGCACTTTGGCAGCCCCTCTGGTCGTGATAAAATCGGCACTGCGTTTTAAGAACCACACTTGCCACAATCCCCCACTTACTCTCTGTAATGATGGGGGAAAAATGATAACAAACGCGCAAGGCGCAGGCTGGATTGGAAGATTGAAGATTAGCTACTTTCTGGAAGGATGGCTTCAATGCAGGTAAATACCGGTCTTCCTTCTTTTATGTGCATGTAGATTTTGTTTCGAAGGGCGAAGTGTTTGCCGTCTTCCTGATATTGTGACACGCAGTACGTGTCACAATAACGGAATGCGGAAGTGATGGCGCCGGTGTGTGTGGCTTGCCGTCTGCCGCTGTCAGTTTTGTTTGTGTTTGTACTGGTTTTGACAGTTGTCACGAAAAATGTCAAGTCTCTACGGGTTTATGATCGCCAAGCGCTTCTGCTAGTAAAAATCTGGTCAAGTTTGATCCGGGACAGAAAACTTATCCTCCGCCGCCACTTGCGGGAATACCTGCTCACCTCTACCGGGCAGCGGCCCCTCCTCCCGAGAGGCATCTGCCTGCAGGCCTACCTTCTCAAGACACAGTGTTGCTACACCTCTCTCAGGACACTGAGGCCACGCCCACACCACTCTCAGGACACTGAGGCCACGCCCACACCACTCATGACAATGAGGCCACGCCCACACCACTCTCAGGACAATGAGGCCACGCCCACACCACTCTCAGGCAAAAACTACCAGAGCGATTTTCACGAAACTCGGTGGAGGGGTGTAGAATGGGCCAATCTAGAACCCATAACATTGTAGAGCCGATCCGAATAACTGGGGGGATATACGAAGGAAAATTAACATTTGTTCCACTTCAAATACACCTATTTTACTAGGATTGCCATACTGCCCGGTGGCCGAATGGTTAAGGATTTGGACTGTCTGTGTGACGTCCCGGTGAGGATGACTTTTTTTTTTTTCCGAATGATGGCTCTTTAGAATGAGGAGTCAAATTGATTTGCTGTTTTCGCAAACAATATTATCTTATCTTTCTATACATGTAAAACAAAATAATATCGGATTTATGACAAACAAATCAGATAAACAGTGATTGTATTAGGAAAAATTACATTTTCTTAGCCTGGATTCTATGGTATTACATATAAATCGTCGTTGTTGTCTTCTTCTTACTACTTCTTCCTCTTCTTTCAACGGCGGCTTGGATCCAAGTCGTTGCGCAACCTACCGCCATCTATCGGAGCAGTTCGCTCCTACACTGTCCTGAGCGTGGCGGTGGGCGTGGCGGTGGTATGTTCTGAGAGTGGTGTGGGCGTGGCGGTGGTGTGTTCTGAGAGTGGTGTGGGCGTGGCGATGGTGTGTCCTGAGAGTGGTGTAGCAACACACTGTCTTGAGAAGGTAGGCCTGCAGGCAGACACTCTTGCTCCTCCCCGGCGGAGGCGACCCAGAAGCCGCCGAGGTATTCCCACGTATCCGCCACTGCATCTCTCCCTTGCGGGGTGCCCCAGGGTGCAATTCTTGGACCAATTTTATTTATGTTGCATCTACTCCCCCTAGGATCTATTTTCAGGAAACATGGAGTCTCCTTCCACTGCTATGCAGATGATTGTCAAATCTACCTGCCCTTGAAACAAAATAACCTTTAAAACTGTTGTTGGCATGCCTGGAAGATGTCAAAGCATGGTTAGCTTTAAACTTTTTATGTTTTAATGACAGTAAAACCGAAGTCATGGTGTTTGGTTCCAGCAATGCCCATGTGTTTCCTCCTGCTGATCTAGGCCCTTTAAAACATTTTGTGAAGCCAACTGCCACTTTAGGGGTGAAAATTGACTGTGACCTAAAGATGGACAAACAAATCAATGCTGTAGAAAAAAGAAAGAAATATTTTTTTCCAGCTCAGGAGGCTGTCCAAGGTCAAACCTTTTTTTTATCACGCTGTGGTTTTTAAAATGTAATACATGCTTTTATGACTTCTCATCTCGATTACTGCAATACTTTGTATGTTAGGGTTAGGGTTAGGGTCAGTCAGGCCTCTCTCTCTCGCCTGCAGTTAGTCCAGAGCGCTGCCGCTCGTCTGCTAACTGGTACACGAGACAAGAGCAAGAGCACATTACCCCGGTACTGGCTTCGCTCCACTGGCTTCCTGTGCGTTTTAGGATTGATTTTAAAATGTTGCTGTTTACTTTTAAGTGCCTAAATGGCTTTGCACCCATCTACCTCTCGGAACTGCTGGAACCCTATGCTCCTTCAAGGTCCCTCAGGTCCTCTGATCAGCTTCTCCTGGTTGTCCCCAAATCCAGGCTGAAGCTCAGGGGGGATCGGGCTTTCGCAGTGGCCGCCCCTAAGCTCTGGAACGAGCTGCCTCTGCATGTAAGACAGGCCCCCACTCTGCAGATGTTTAAATCACACCTCAAAACACACTTATATTCTTTGGCGTTTTCCTGATATGGCCTAAGAGACTTGTCCTTTTTCATATTACATACTGCGTATGTTTTACTATGTGCTCTTTGTGTGTTATTGTTGTTTAACTTGTACAGCACTTTGTTCAACGTTGTTGTTTTTAAATGTGCTCTATAAATAAAGTGGTATGGTATGGTATGGTATGTGTCACTTACGTTTCCACCACAAGATTTCCCGCCAGTGTACTAGCCAGTACACCTCAATTCTAAAATAATAAATTCACATGGTCTCATGCAGTCTCATGTCACGAAAATTATTTTGGGGGTCCTGCTAAGGCCAATTCATAAACTATTATCAAGTAAAGGTGAATATTGAACTATAAAAAAAATTATCTTTTTGAGCTTTAAAGTTATAAAGATCAATACAGCCCAAAAGGCCGCAGTATTCATGGGACGAAATAAAGGTAACTCCCGATAATACAAAGACGCACGCAGGTGAAAAAGGGAGAGGAGGCTAAGAGCAGGTACGTCTTCCAGGTGAGCTATCACAGGAGTGCTGAGCCCCTGCGTCTCTGCTACAGGGTTTCCCCACGCGTCAGCAAATTCAACATAAGATGGGCACTTTCACCACAAAAATGAAGTGCAATAACAAATCATAAAGAGTTGGGAGAAAATGAAGGAATATGAGAAAATAATATAAATGTAATAGAAAAATAATTTGAAAATATGACTAGTCTTTCCACCATAGTTATCATATTGACCCCATAAATGAAAGAGGAATTTATATTACTACTTCAAAGGTGGTTCTTTTGATCGATATTTGGTGGTCCATTTGTAGGAATGCACTTTTTCTCTCCCCGGCAAACAGCAAACTGACACCTGAGGTCACTTTGCCTTTCCTTCTTTTTCAACAGAGAGAGAGAGAGTGAGAGTGCGTGGGTGTGTGGACCCTCCCTTATTTGGCAGTGAGGAAGGATATATCAAAGGTGGATGGTTTTTAAAGCTCAAACTATTCCGCAACTTGCAACTCTCCCTCCCTCCCTCCCTCCCTCCCTCCTTCCTTCCATCCCTCGTCCCCCTGATTCCCTATCCGGCTGGTGTTACAGCACCTTAGTCATTCACTGGGGCCAGAGGGTATTTCACGGTGTCGGGGCTGTATCATCCAAAATAGATAAGGGCAGGCCACTGTGGTGCAGGAAGAACACAGTGCTCAGTCTGAACTCTCCCCCCTCCTCCCCTCCCCCACCTGCCAGTGGGAAGGGGGGAAGGTGGGGGGGATGAAAGCAGCTTCCACCCCCCCCCCACTACTGTACCCCCACCCACACTGAGGAGAGAATACCGCTCCTGCTGCAGCGTGTCCTGGAGGGTGTGCTGGTTTGGACTACTACTGTATGTGTTTACGGGTAAGTAAATAAATGAATAAACCCAGAGGTCTTTATTCCAAGCTTCGTCTCGTTCCCCCTGTTGCAGTTTGACTTCAGGACTTGAGGTTGAGGTTTTAAACAAACGGCAGTCTATGTCCGCCAGGGTGAGAGTCAGGGTCCATATCCTATGGCTACCATGGGTTTTTGCTACATTGATTATTCTTACTCGTCTGGAAATTACCATAAAATGTTGCCTGGATTTGTCTCGGCTGAAACAGATATGGTTTGTACAAAGAAAGAGATTTGAGAGTTTACAGCTCAATTGAAGCCCTTGAAGCACAAGTCGTTATCAATCTACTTGTCAGCTCATTGTAATGCAGATGGGCCCTACTGATAATAAATGATCTGTCATTACAGTTCCTTTCAAAGTATAGATCTGTGGGTCGGAATCAGCAGTAATCAAGGTGTATGATAAATGTGAGTTCTGGAACTCTCCGCCTACCCCTGCTAGTGAGTCTGCAGAGACAGCCGAGCCCTGGCCCGTTTTGATCTCTCAAACATGTATTCCATCACTTCTTCGCCACCAGGGAGCCCCGTGCCAAGGTCAACGCTCAAAGACGGGATGCATCATGGGAAATGGGCCTACGCTCGCTTTGCTCTTTTGTGGGGATCGGCGTGGCATCAGACAGAGCGGACTGACAGCACTGAAGTCCCCGGGTATCACCCATCACTACCTGTTTCTGCCGCGGAGGACACCAAAGGCCTGCTCTAATTGTATCATTAATATCACTGCTGTCTAAGGGCCAATTATTCTCCTCCTCTTATCACCTGTCCTAACCTTGAATTAGGCTGGGCTAGGATCTCCGGGCAGAGAGCAGTCCCACTGACAACAGTGGCGGGTTGCTTTGGCTGCCTGCAATGAAAGTCGGATGATCCCTGAAGTTGGTGGAGAGTAGGCTACACGCTCGACTGCAACAACACATCCCGTTGCCCACTCACAGGGAAGCATTGATTATCCTCTTTGCAAGGGAGGTAATCATCTTCCTTTAAAGGTCCCCTATCATGCTTCTTTTCAATAAGTTATGCTGCGTTCCAGTTGCATCAGAAACATTGGTTTTTCAGAGTTTGTGACGTCATACCCCAGTTAAAGGCGTTCCAGAAACAAAAGGTGAAAAATGCACTTTAGCCCCATCTTTGTAGTTCTAGCCAAGTTAGCAATACCAGTTGATAACAACGCATTATGCCCTATTTTGCACATACGAACACCGTAGCAACATTGTCCACTGATAGACGTCGGACAGTACTGTGTGTACGACTGATTTAAGACACACAAATAAGACAGAAACGCTAATAGAAAGTCTTTTTACAGATTTTTCCTTCAGGTAAAATGGTGGATATCCGAGTTCAATTTTGACATCGAAAACATTAAATCCAGGTCTCTGGGGTCCCCAGAACATTGACCTTGAAATAGGGCTGTCAATCAATAAAAATAAAATAAAAATGACATGATTGGTAATCAATTAAGCTAATTAGTCACGATTAATCACATATATCATTTATGCTGGGAAAAGGCCCCCAAATGAAGATATTTCAATCAAAAGACATTACATTAATTGTGGCAGACCAGTAAAGCATTGAATAGACATTACAAAAGGTGGCTTTAGTAGTCAATATATTGTTTTATTCAATTATTATTTGCAATAACTTATAAGGCTCAATATCTTATGTATAAGGCTATCACTCAACCTGAGCAACATATCTGCCAATACGGCCATGGATTTTCGAAACTATTGTGCCTCTTGATGCCAGAATGTAGTTGCATTCGAGGACATAATTTGCAATGCTTCCATTAAAGATACACCGAAAGGGACGTTGGAGAACATCTTGCTTCCATACTTTAATGCAGGGGTGTCAAACTCTGGCCCGCGGGCCAAATTTGGCCCGCAGTGTAATTATATTTGGCCCGCGAGGCAATACCAAATGACTACTAGAGCTGGCCCGCCAGTATTATACAGCGCATTCACCGCTAATACTACAAATCCCATAATGCTCTGCTGTTGTTTTGGCGCGTCAATCAAGACAGGACCCAGAAACGCCCTCTCTTCTGTGACAGTAGTCATAGCAATCTCATACTACAACTGTAACCGTGTTACCCCTTCTTAAAAATGGCGAAAAGAAAGGCAGAAAACAGAAGCTTTACGTTATGTAACGTCTCACTGTGATAGAGACACCTGTGTTGACCTAGCCGGCCGCTGTGTTTGCTCTGTTCCTGTTCATTCAATCCTGTCTGCCTTCTTGCCGGCCTGTCTGCCTGCCTGTCTGTCTGTCTGCATGCCGGCTGTCTGTCTGTCTGCCTGGCTGTAGGACAGTCAGGGTTTTACTTCTCTACTGAGCAGATGGAGCACCAACACTTGTGTCTGAGGGCGTATTCACATATGTTAGTGCACACCATTGATGCGCACCAAAAGCGAAAGTGATAAGTGCATATTCAATGTTAAAGCAAAACTTGTTTGGGTCCATATTAAAATTTTCATTTGTTCAATGTTGGCCCGCGACTTTGTTCAAGTTTTAAATTTTGGCCCACTGTGTATTTGAGTTTGACACCCCTGCTTTAATGTATTTCCGCCTGAAACGGGCTGCAAGGGCGGGACATACGTTTAGATGAATTTCATTGGAATGTTATCGAGTGGGCGGGAATATCCACTTAACACTTGAGGCTGCAGAGTAGTTGACGTTTTGATTGACAGGGTGGATGTCGTAAGATTATTGGCCTAAAATCTAAGGTACCTGGTGTCATAATTGCACGTGACCTACCGTTTTCCAGGAAGTAAGAAATTATATACTTTGATATAAGATTACAACAAAAGTAGAATTTTGTAATTTTTTGGGCATACAGCGTTGAATAGGTAAACACTATGACCAATTATGTGAACCAAAATGTGACATAATGCTTTTTTCATTTCTGTGCGACTTTAAGCCCTTCTGGATGTGCCGTTTCTGTGTCTGTAGCTTTAAATTCAAATGAGCTGCTGTTCTCCGCCAGCCCTCCGTCTGTTCCTCCAGAAGTTCAAACAGTGCAAATGCAGCAGGACATGTCCGAGTGGCTCGTTAACAAAAAACTGTTTACATTTTTTTCCCCAGATGGGGGGCTCGTGATGTCAGCAGCCCAGGTAAATCTGAACAGCTTGTTAAATCATATGTTGAATCACGTTTTCAGAATTTGGCTGCCCACAAAAAAAAACGACTGGGTTGTCTTATTTCACAGTGTCTATGTTAGTAGGCCCATCAGAAACCCAAATGTATGTGCACAAGCACGGACTGATATTACCCCGATGTCTCCCCAGTTCCGAGCTGGTGATGTGTTTCATTATTTTAGCATTTTCATCCTCCTTTCAACAGAGGCCAACCGGCTATTAAGCTGGCATTGTCCAATCAGAGCGTGAGGTCAGCGTCTCCTACCCTGAACAATTTAGCAGACAGATCAATGTGTTCACTGCTGATAAGACACCCCTAATCAATACCGGCCCATGGCGTTCCATCACAGTTGACCGCCATGGACATATTTGGTGGTCATCAATCTCATGCATTAACATTTCCTTTACTTCGCTGTATTTCTCATTACACCGGTGCGGAAGGAACTGGTGCTCCATTGAGAGATTGGGGAACTGTGGGAGGCGGCTGAAGAATTTATGAGCCCGAAGGAGAGGTTCATCATGTGCATTGCCAAAGCTTTTAATCCTTGCAAAGATTATTCATATTTATGACAGCGTTTTCAAACATACCGTACCACCTAGGCTACATAAAAAAGCAATTTGAAGTGCATTCCATATGAGAGGAATAATTTCATCCAGAATGTCGTGTTCAAGACAAGTTCTTATTTTCATATGTCCTGTTGTTGTATATTTGGCAACAGCATCAGCATTCATTGACATATGAGAAAATGCCAAAAGCGAGACAAAATATTGACATGTCGAACTCTTCGCTTGTGATCCCTTGTTCAGTTTCAAACTTCCACCTTTTAACTTCCCATATTTTAGTCTGTTTCTGAAATCAATGTTTTTCTCGAATCATTTTTCCCCACAGATTTAACGAATTCTGAAATTATCCTCCCCCCCCCCAAACAGCAAAGTATCAATCACACACAGTGACGTATTTCCTCAGCCAGGCCGCGCAAGCCAGGAAACAGCAGCTAGCTGCTTGGTCATTTATAAAACCATATACAATGTGTTGCTTTTGAGACAAGTTATGGACCCACAAATGGCATGACAAATTAGAATCCGGGCTGATAATGGATAGTCAAGGCATTACTGACACCATCTATGCCCAGTCATTTCATCCTCATCATATACAACACTGTGGGGCCCGCGGATTGTGTCGTTTTTCACATCTGCTCCAGGCAAAAAAAAAGGGCAGGAAAATACACATTGATGAATAAAACAACAGAAAACCAATCAATCTGAGCGAGCCGATTTGTCAGGTGTGAGCGACTGGCGTTCTGGCCTTTTGACAAATCCGGCCCTCACTTCTGTGTTTGTGTGTGCGTGTTGGTATAACTCCTGCTTTACCTTACAGCCTGTTTGAGGTTTACTGCTGCTCTGTCAAGGGTATAGACGAGCCAAGTGACCTTATGTTCACAACCAGTGAGTCTCTGTTATTTTGTAGTTTCTCACTTAAATACATTCACTATATTAGGTCCTAACCACAGTCCCTGATACCCCTGATGTTGCTGCTGTTAACAGTGAATAGGCTAACTGAAGCTTGGTATTGGGTCAGAATTTTGGAAGCGACAGGTGTAGACCCTTTCCCTCATTCTGTGAGGGGGCTCTCATGGCGCGCACGCACACTCACACACACACACACAAACAGGAGAATCAATCTGGATCCAGACTCCATTCCTCTACCGTCCTGTCGGGCAGAGCGGAGCTGCTTGATGCTCCAGGTTTGAGATGATCTACATGCCTTTATGTAAGAGGAGCAGATCCATCATGACCTCGGGGGCAGAGAGAACACTGGCTCCTCATCACTCTGCGTCTGGCCAGTGCTGGGAGGCGAAACCGCTCTCTTCAACAGGAGCGGCTCTAACCCGTCACTAATGTCTAGCCACTTCGTCAGATCCAGTTAAGCTATGAACTGTATATTTGGCTGCTGCCAGGGAATCAGCAGGCCTGTATTGAAAGTACCTCCTTGTCATCTAAACACGACTGTAGATAATGAACACTCCTCACAACCAAACCACAACATGTCAACAGAAGACCATCAGTTCATTCAGTGAAAATAATTATTCCGGCAAAAAACTAAACAAATCCAGCCTAACTGGCAGAGGATGAGCACACCCTGATCCTCACTTCCACCAGCTCGTCTTTCCTAACTTTCCCTCTCTCCACGCCGAACGAGTTGTCTATTCAAACCGCTCCCAACTCCCCTCCATATCCCCTTCCACTATTAATTCACTCTCATCCTCTGTTCTAGTCAAGGTCAAGGCCTGTGATATCTTAATTAACAAAGAGGACGACGGAGGAGAAAGTTTTTCTTCTCTTCGAATGAAGCCTCGAATTCGTGAGCTGTTCAATCAGATCATTTAAACTCACTTAACCCCTAATTAATCCCCAACAGCCGCTCTCCTCACAGAGCCTCCTGCTAATGAAATTAGACCAAAGGAAGGGCACTAACATATTCCTCTGGCAAGCCAAGGGCAGGGTAGAGCTGAATGAACCTTCCCATCTCAGATCTGTTCAGTCAGTATATTGCAGATCTAGTAACAGGTCATGGTCAGAGGCTATACGTCTTAGGGAAGGAAGGCTGTGGGCCTCATCTGGCTGCCTACAAAAAGACTGAGACACCAGTGATAGCATGTATTTTTATCTACTTCCTTCAAAAAAAAAGAAAAAAAAAGGACATTAATGTAATAATTCCACAGCAGTTTTGTAAGTTACTGTGTTTTGCTCCGCGCGCGAGCACGCACACACGCACGCACGCACGCACCATAACAATGGCCATCATTTAAACTACAGTACATGAAGAGTCCCTAAATTAAAATCCATGCAGAGAGAATGTGTGACTGTGTTCTTTATTAATTTCTCATCCTTAAGACAGATATTTTCCTAACATTTTAACCAAATAAGTGATTTAGATTTAACAAAAACAAAGTATGAATACCATACGTATATATATATATATATTATTCTAAAAACATCTCTCCATTCTTTGTCAGACATTAGTTTCTGTCTTGCTCATCAAGGACAATCATTAGAGGCATGATTTCATACAGTATTTCTTTCGCTCTGATAGAATGACAACTGGCAGGTTGAAAACATAATGGCTTATTACAGCAAGGCACAAAAGTTAAGTGAAATATGAAAATACGTAAATCCATCGGAAGGTATGTGTGTGTGTGTGTGTGTGTAAAACCTGAATCAGTTTTTCCTTCACTTAATTTGGTCATAATACCAGATGATAAGTTAAAATTCTTAAATTCATGAGCCTGGTAATAAGTAATACTTTTAAGTGCGTTATGGGTGGAGGTTGCCCCGAGTGTGTGTGTGTGTGTGTGTGTGTGTGTAACATTGTCATTTGAGCAGTGACAGGCCGATTTGATGAGTTTATTTGGTTGATGTTGTTCAGTTGTTGAAGGGGGCAGGGTTTCAGGCCATGGGGAGCTCGTGATAGGCTGCATAGTGTCCAGTCACGTAGTGGTAGATCTAGGCAAAGCAGTGAAATAAAGTTAGGCAAAGCAGTGAAATAAAAATGATGACTAATACCAACCACTGTCATGAACCTCAACAGCTACTCAACAAACACACTGCTAACACTAAAATGAGCCAATTAGAAATGATTGACTACATTATGAGGCTTGTGCTAAAAGGGCCCCTGTTCTATATGCATTTTATTTTGCGAAAGCGTTCATTTAAATGTGTGAAAAACAATAATTTTATAAAATTATATAGAGTGACGATGTGCTGAGTGCGTGTTGAGTTTGTGCATCTGTATACCAGTGTGTGTGTGTGTGTGTGTGCGTGCGCATGTGTGTATACCTCTGCATGTGAGGCTGCTCGTGCCAGTGTGTGTGTGTCTGTGCGTGCAGCTGAAAGCGTGTGTTCCAACGTGTGTGTGCGGCTGCATACGTGTGTGTGTTCCAGCGTGTATGTGTGTGTTCCAGCGTGTGTTCCTGCGTGTGTGTGTGTGTGTATGCGTGTTCCAGCACGTGTGTGTATGTGTGTTCCAGCACGTGTGTGTGTGTGTTCCAGCGTGTGTGTGTGTGCGTGTGTGTTTGTTTCTGCGTGTGTTTCCTGCGTGCGTGTGTGTGTGTGTTTGTTCCAGCGCGTGTGTTCCAGAGTGTGTGTGTGTGTGTGTTTCAGCGTGTGTGTGTTTCCTGCGTGCGTGCGTGTGTGTGTGCGTGTGTTTGTTTCAGCGTGTGTGTGTGTTTCCTGCGCGCGTGTGTGTGTGTTTCAGCGTGTGTGTGTGTGTTTGTTTCAGCGTGTGTGTGTGTTTCCTGCGCGTGTGTATGTTTGTTCCAGCGTGTGGTTAGCCTACCTGTCTCTCTATGTCAGCCAGCAGGCTGCTTGCCCCCAGGCGGAAGAGGTGTGGGCTCAGCCACTCGTCTCCCAACTCCTCCTTCATCAGGACCAGCCACACCAGGGACTCCTTGGCCGTGCGGATGCCCCCTGCAGGCTTGAAGCCCACCTAGGGTCGAGGGCACACACGCACGCACACACGCAAACACACACACACACACACACACGCAAACACACGCGTACACACACATGTAACCAAGTGAAACGTGAGAGTAGCTGGTGAAATTCTCTCCTCAAAGGAGCGCTGGCAGCCCCTCCAAGTGACTATTGGCGCAACTGTCAATGTGTCTGCCTCCCCGAGCGGGAGACCCGGGTTCTAATCTCACCCTGGGCATGCTGGAGCAGATGGGTTACACACACACACACACACACACACACGCACGCACGCACACCGAATGTATCAAATAGGAATGAGTGACTGAATAGTGAGTCTAGAAAAATAAGGACACAAAATAAAACAACTCTATCTAGGCTATGTCTCTCTGTCTCACTTCCCATCTCTCTCTTGCTTCCTTTCTCTCTATCTCTCTCCATCTCTTTCCTGTCTCTCTCTTGCTTCCTGTCTCTCTTTCTCTGTCTGTCTGTCTGTCTGTTGTCTGTCTCTCTCTCTCTTTCTGTCTCTCTCTTTCTGTCTCTCTCTCTCCCCGCCAGTGGAATGACAGGGTTATTCCTCCACCTATTCATAGCTGACCCCTGCTAGGGAGAACTTCAATTCATTTAACATCTCTTCACACCTACGTGCACGCACACACGCACGCACACACACACACACGCTCCCCATTGAATGCTGTCCACCCCGGGGTCACGTGTGTGTGTGTGTGCATGACTCATATGAACGGTACTCTACCTTATGGCCGGTACGCAGGAAGTAGTCACGGATGGCCCTCACCATCACTATGGCAACGGGGTAAGTGGCATTGACGGACTCCTTGCCGGTTGACGTCTTGATGAAGTCCGACCCTGACGGTTGAAAAGGGACCGTGGTGACAAGTCTGTCACACGCCTCCTCCCGAGTTTCTCAAGGTGCCGACAGTTAAGAGAGGAGTTTTTCCAGCGCGGGAGACAGGACGTTAGAAAGCAGAATATGGGAGTTTCTGCGCGTCGGGAGACGGCGCCGGCAGGAGAGACGTTGGGGGCGTTACTCCCGAGGCCCCGGGGTGGCCATGGCCGGGTGCGCCAGGCTGACAGAGGGGCGGGCGCCGGGTTCATCAATAAAAACCTTCACTTTCCCCCCTTTCCCCTTCCTTCAAAAGCAATTACGCTTTATCAGCTTTCTTGATAAAAATAGACGATGGAATGGCGCTTTTAATGGATTAACCACAAACTGTGGACTGGTAAAAAATCGTCACCCCCTTCTGCCTCCCTGGTGTATAATGACTGTTCATTACCGAAGATGAACATTTTACAGTTCATTAAAGACATGTTCTATGTATTTTTCCAGTCAGGTTTTTTTCTCTCTCTCTCCCTCTCTCCCTCAAACTGGCATAATCCTTAAGATTCGCTATGCAGAGTCTTAATTACTAGATAATGGATAACGGTTATTAAATGCGAGTGGCGGTAATGAAGCTCTATTCATTTGCGTGGGCAGGGGGGGGATACTGCAGAGGGGAGAGCCGGGTAAAATAGCCGGCATCGTAGATTAATAGGTGATATTATCATTCAATTTCAGGAATCTCATACGCAATTCATAGGAACAAGGGGAGATTAAGGAGCCAGTGCAGCGACAAAAGCAATGCATTTTAATAATGATCTCTATCGGGCCCGCTGACAATTTGGTACCATAATCGGCTTATTATGTGATGGCTAGTTAAGCGTAGTGTGTGTGTGTGTGTGTGTGTGTGTGTGTGTGTGTGTGAGTGTGTGAGAGAGAGAGGGTGTTCATCAGTTAGACTGCCAAGAGGAAAGAGAACGAAACCTGAGCAATAGCACCACACACTGGAGAAAACCATACACTGCAATTTTTTGGCAAAACATCTAGAGCAAACTTGAAGCAGCAACTGAAGACTGGTGAGCCGGGGTATTACTGAAGAGAGGACAGGACAGGCCGACTCACCAGCCATCATGGCCACCAGGCTGGCCTTGTAGACGTTGGTGAAGGTGCCCAGCTCTCCGATGGCCAGGATGCTCTTCATGTGGGCGTCTCCACACGCGTCCCTGAACTGCCGGATCTCATCATACACAGCTGTGGGGAAACACAAATACTCTCGTGTCACACCACAGGCATTAGGGGTGGTGGAAAAAATGTATCGTATGTAATGCAAGAATCGCAATTCTATTATTGACGATTATCAAATCGATTTACAAATTCCCAATAAACTTTTATTTTTTCCGTTAAAAAAAATACTGTATACACTGTATATATTTTATTAATGGAAAAACTCTAATTGAATCAGTTATAACTGATTTGAAATCGAATCGTGACCCTAAGAATAGAAACAAATCGTGAGATCACAAGTGTGTGTACTCCTGAACATTAGTCAGTGATGTGATGAACATCAGCTTTCTGGTTCCGGGTCTGTTACCGGAACAGACTAGAAATGAGGAAATGACCGCCGATCTGTTCTTCTGCGGGGTGAGGAGAGGACAGGGCACTGCACATACCTTCCCACTGTCCCGTGAGAGCCAGCGTCCTGTTGATGACGATGTCTATCTCTGTGGCGCCGTCCTCCACCGCCATGCGGACTTCCTCCAGACGGGTCTTCAGGGGCGTCTGGCCCGCAGGGAAACCGGTGGCCACTGGGAGAGGAGCATTGTGGGTAGTGTTCATACTGTACATAAAACACTCACCTAAAACAATTATTTTGCTCAAACAGGTTTAGCTCTGGTTTGGTTTGTAAACAGGGTTCCCACTCCAAGTCAAATTCCCTGACTTTTCCCTGACTTCCAATGACTAAAAAGCTGAATTTCCATGACCTGTAATCAACAGGAAAACTGTTGACGTGCCGGAAGGGAACAAATGGGCTCTGAAAATTCAAGTATCCATAACAACTACTCATGCAATATGGAAAAAGTGTGAAATAACCCAATAAAGACAAATACCGCATGGAACATATTACATTTTGATAACATTTAAAGATGCTACAAACAAAATTCCCTGATATTCCATGACTTGGCCTCCTGACTTTCCATGTCTGGAAATTACTTTTTAAAATTCCATGATATTCCAGAAATGCCATGAGCCGTGGGAACCCTGTGAGAAGGGAACCCTGTGTAAAGAGGCGTAATTGTGCCAGTCTTTTACCGGAAGCTACAGGAAGGCTTGAGTTGGCGTGTTTCAGGGCTTTGACAGCGTCAGCCACGCGGGATGGGTACACACACACTGCAGCGGTGGTCACATCTGGAGAGAAGACGACCTTTAGTTAAAACACTTCACTGGACAACATTTCAGTGAGGAGCACAGCACGTGCAATTTAAAGGTGTCGGCACTGCGCTGCCGCGACCAATGCCAACCAAACACCAACGTTGGATCGGTGTGCCATGTTTGTTGGTCACTGTTGGCATTGGTTGGATGGATTTTGCAGCTGAATTTTAAAACGTCCAACATTCTAACAGCAACTGCCAATTTTAGAATGTTGGGTGTTGTGGAGTTGGTTGACGTTGGTTGCCATTGGTTGGTTGGCGTTGGTTGCCATTGGTTGGTTGGCGTTGGTTGCCATTGGTTGGTTGGCGTTGGTTGGGGCAGTGTGCAGGTACCTTCAGGAGAAGTTTGTCCTGTAGGGGTTGAATGCATGTAACTTTTTGAAAAGTGAACACAGAATTTTGCTAAATGTCTTAGCAAATCCCACAAGCAGGCTGAAGAAGAGTAGCACAGATTCCTGACCGCTGTGCCTACTACTAGCAAAGTGACGAGACGCAGACCTTTGTCATGCATGTCCATGCTCTTCAGCAGGTCATGGCGGACAGGCTGCGTGGCTTTCAGGCACAGCCGGTGGACGTTGGAAGGCGTGTCGTCGCCGGCGAGGGTCGTCAGGTCGATGCATGTCACCGCCTTTAGCAACCAAGCAGCCTATAGGGACAGAGAGAGGGACACTGGGTGATGTGACCGATGATAGGGCATCTCCTACTGTGGCGCTTCCTGTTGACTGTTTGTTTGTTTGTTTGTTGTCAGTATTGGAGAGAAAGACTAGAGCCTAACTAAAATTTGCAAACCCTGAGATTTAATCTCAGAATTAGCAAACTCTTTTTTCACTAATCCTGCTTTCCGGAATACCCCTGGTGTTAGAAGGAGTTGACCATAAGAGACTGGGAATTGAGACCCTCCTCCGGTACCTGCCACTGTTTCTTGGCCAGCTTACGTCCTTGGATTTGCTGGGCCCTCTTCAGAACCGCCTGGGTGTTCACTCGGACCTTGGACACCCACTCTAGGTCTGCAGAGACGGGTTAGGGTTATGCTAGTCTGGCTCCACAGCTGTAGGCTTTTGAGATAAGTCTCAAAAGTCACCCTCTGATTGTGATTGGTCTCAAGAAGTTTACAGTGCCCCCCCCCCCCCACACACACACACACACACACACACACACACACACACACACACACACGTTTGTCGCTGCAGAGCATGCTGTCCTGCTACCAGTGCATTCTCAGAATCACTGGGATTCTTGCAGTCACATCATCACATGACTCACCCAGGCTTTGCAGGCAGTCATGTCATGTGCAACATGTTAACCAGAATCATGTCTGACTGATGGCCAATAGTCCACACAATAATATGGGGAAATGTCTCAGAAATGTACTGTTTCAGTGTTAGGATACGGCACTGGTAGCACTTTACATATTTCTGCAAGTTATCTGGTTGGTAGGCTACACATTAACAAGCTGGTACGTTATGTGTGCACCGAAGTTATTGTTTAACGTTAGAACCACGTGAGAGAGAGCGGTTCTCCTAATGCATTCTAGTGAATCGTTATGTCATGTTATAAAAAACATGCGTGCAGTGGTGGTAAGACCATTCAAATAAACCCATAAGGCCACCTATCTACAGAAGATAGCTAGCTACATTTGCAATACTGGTAACTACAAGCTATGTAGCTACTGTAGCAATCTGCATGTGCTAAATTGTCCCGTTAGGTAATTTACATTTGATTCAGGCGACGTGAAAGCTAATCTTACCGAGGTCCATTCCCGGATTTCTTGCGGACATGGTGAACAGCGTTGCTCGTAAACGTAGAGGTAGCTAACTATACAGGTATGACGAGCTTTTCACCCCAGCAAATACTAGCATTAGTTACACAAATTGCTCTGCTCACAGTTCATAGACCTCTCCTTCCTTCTGACTCTATACTGTCACTTCCTACTGTCTGTCACCGCCCCTCTGAATCCACCAATCAGGGTTCAGCTCTGAGAGGGGCGTCAGAAGATGTTATGATTGACAGGTTTTGGGTTTAAAAATAGATATATGTATTGTATCAGTCAGTATTATTCATTTCATCAGGATTTGCGCTGATATTTCTTTTATCTAGGCCCTGTGTGTTCCCTAGTCTTTCCTGAAATTATTCAGAGAAAGCTATAGGCCTATTATAATCATTAAATGCTCCTAAATATCCTATGGTATGCTGTTGGTGTCACGTACCGTCTGTGTGCCACTGCCCAAATCAAACTTTTCCCCAGACTAGGTTACTACACAAGTTGAGACTTCTCTAACACATCATCTCTTTTGAGCACACGGGGCCTGCAGGCCACCCAGAAGCAGTACAGGTGATGTACGTACACTCTATGGACAAAACCCAGGCCTAGCCTTCAGATGGATCAGAGACTGAACGTCCCTTTATTGCGGCAACAGAAATGTCTCATTACAGTGACGAAGAGGACTGAAGCCAGAGAGCTCGCTGATGACAGTTTGACCATATGTGTGCAGTGGGACGGACTCCAGCATATATCCATGGTAATCCTTTGTTATATCTTTTTATTCATCTGGATTAGATAATACACTCTGAACTCCAAAGTATGGAATATGGTCCTATATAATGCAACAATACTTTCCATAGGCCTGGTGGCACACAATCCCTAACAAACACACTGGAGAGGTCTTTTTTGTTGTTTTTTTCCCCTCAGATCCTGACTGATATGGCCGGTGGGTGGACAAGCTGTCTTTCTGCATTTTAGCTGTCAAGCATGTGAGCTCTGACGTGACTTTAGTAATTGTTGCAGAGTTATGCAGAGGGGTGCATGCAAACTGTGGCTTGGAAGCTCTACTCCTCGGCCAAAACCGTTCACCACCACCTCTGTAACCATGGAAGCCTTCCACAATATTATGCAGCCATACGTTTGGGAGACCTTGTAATGTTTTATAAGTCTCTTTGAAATCCTATAAAAAAAGAGTTGTGTAGAATGTTTGTCTGCCTCTCATTTCTTCGACCCTGCTTTTCTGTTTCTGATTCTGTGGTATTCAAATCAGTACAGGAGGGTGTTTGTGTGTGGTCCGAACTTCCAAAGTTTACACCCGATCAATTTGAAACTCAAATCGTATTACTCAAGCCAGCTGAGTAAAACTGCAGAACATATCTTAGAACAATCTATCCGCAAGTGAATTCCAAAATGAAATAATATTAAAATATTGACAGATCATGTCAATATCTAAAACTGCTGGCCATCATGGACAATGTCTACCACCATCCACATGACACTCTGGTCAGGCAGAGAAGCACCTTCAGTAGCAGACTGATCCTTCCACAGGGCTGCTATCAGACTGTTCAATGCCTTCCCTAACTGGCTGGACACTATGGGCCTGAGTCAGCTTGGGGGGAGCTAAGTCTCCTTGGAAAGGACATGTACTTTTTTTTCTTGCACACCTTATACAGTACATGTTTTCATAATGTAGGCCTACTGTTATAGCTTACGTTAACGGTAGCAAAGTCGATTTGTCCAGCTACCATGGTTACCAGGGCAGCCTTCAAAATTAATTTTCAGGAAATACAGATGAGGCAGCTGAAGAAAATACAACGATGGTACTCTTCAACACCTCCATCATCGAGTCCATCCTCACCTCCTGCATCACCACCTGTTTCTCTGCTGCCACTGCCAAAGACCAGGCCAGACTGCAGCGCATCATCCGCTCCACTGAGAGGGTTATTGGCTGCACCCTGCCATCCCCAGGGTCTTGAAGAGGGCGAGGAAGATTGTGGCCGACCCCTCTCACCCGGAAACGAGCTTTGAGCCTCTCCCCTCTGGCAGAAGGCTGCGGCTCATCACGATTGAAAACTTCTCGCCATAAAATGCAGTTTATACTATATACATATATTGTATATTTACACATTGCAAATTGTATTTGCCCTTTACTTCTTGTGCTATTACATATTTTGCACTGTCCTGTCATTTTCACTGTCTTTGCGCTGTCCTGTCTTGTTCAGGTGTCTATTTATTGTATGCACCAACAGTCCAGAACAAATTCCTAGTATATGTGAAGACCTACCTGGCTAAAATAAATCTGATTCTGACTATACTTGTTTGCACGCTTATATGGATTTCTGCATATTTTGCATCTATTGTAAATTTCTCTGATTGTGTTACTTTGTTGTCTTTCGGTGTTGTAACTGTTCAATTTCAATAAATGAAATCAATAAATTACTACTACAACTACTACTACTACTACTACTACTACAGTAGGCTGCATCATGAGAGGGCTTGGGCCTATTTAACTCAACAGTGTCAGTACTCCTGACTGCCCACTAGATGCCAGTATAATACCAAATGTTGAGCTTAAACTATACAGTCATCTCCTTCTAAAGCTATTCTCAACTAATCTTTTTTAAAACGGCAATTTATTATGCAATTGAACAACAGTGTTTAGGCTACACATTACACATTGAACACCAAACACATTGCACATTGAACAACAAAGAACATGTATTATGTAGATAGTCCACTGGCTTAATTAAGCCTACTCTAGTAAACTAGGCTTGTATTAGCCTAGCAGAGAATTATACGACTAATTGCGGGCGGCGACTAGGGAATTGCAATTCTCTGCGCACGGTTGACTTTTGATTAAGCGTATCACATTAGCAAGTCGGTCGGTATCAAAGTTAAATGAAACATATATTTCCCTTCCTTTGTCAGAAGAAGTAGCCTAATCTCAGCGCCATGACGGTAAATTACCTACACCATGGCCAGGCCATTGACTCCTCAGGTAGGCCAATGTGCTAGGAGTAGCCTAGTAGTCTAATTCTTCATATCACCAAAAGTTTAACAATATGTCATTTTTGTTCGCTGTAATATGAATCTGAATGCAGCCACGTAGACATTTGCTTTTCAAAGAACCCTCCCCTCGCATAGCCTAATGTCGTGTCCGTGGATGACCTCTCATTGATCAAAATCTTTTTCATGGATAGAAAGGCTGTTCTACAAAATCTCTCCCTGTAGCCTACTGCCTTGTCCCGTTTCAGTGTTTTGTCACGGGATGGCCTACCTGTGATAGCCTACCTGTGATAGCCTACCTGTGATAGCCTACCTGTGATAGCCTACCTGTGATAGCCTACCTGCGATAGCCTACCCGTGATCCTACTACCAACCTGATTGAGGTTTCCATCACATTTTGATGGAAAGATATAGGCTAGACCCGGTGCCCGACCTGTACCAGGGGTAGTTTTAGGCTGTCTAATCCTCCTAAAACCAGTCTGTCTCACTCCTTTTAAATCGGTAAAGGGCATGCATTTTGGTTGGGTGGTTATTTGTGTAGCTGCAAGTGAGTAGGCTATCTTGTAACCGACATCCCGTACGAAATGCTCCTTTGACTCATCTTACTGCCAGATAATCTGTAGGTCGCATCTGTAAATAGCAAGCGAGCCAATGTCTTTGATTCCAACAGAAAATGTGAACGGCACAGAGTCGCTCCACTTAGGGGTTGGATTTATGCACCAACTGGAGAAGGAGGTTCCTGACAGTGCGGTCCCGTCTACCCACCAAGTCTGTGCTTCATTAAAATGAGGTCATTTACAAAGCCAGGGAGGAGCGGGGAGGGGAGGGCATGGGAGGAGGGAAGGAAGCAAGGGGCAAACTGAAACCAAAATGACTCACGGCAGCGCACAGAGAGGGAGCGTAGCGAGGGGGAATCGCTCTTCGATGACTGTGTTTCCCGCCTCCCCGCTTGGCTCCCGGTGACAGCGCCCTGAGTCACGCCGCGGCCAACGAGCGCTCTCTTGTGTGAGTGACTCACTGACCCACTGTCACTCAAGGGGTAAACAGCCCCAGTCAAGAGAGACACTGGGCCACCAATGTGCCACACGCCCACTCTCCCTCCCATTCACACACACACACACGCACACACACACACACACACACACACACCTAGCTCACATCGTGGAGTTTGACTCAGAGTCGAAACCGGAGATGGAGAATAGACCGGAGATGGAGAATAGACTGGAGAATGTCTCTCATGTCACCTGACTCATACTGGTAGGTGAATAGGTAGGCTGGACAACTCATCTGGGATCAAGTTAAGGACCAGGAAGAGAGTGTGGGGGGGGGGGGGGCAATACTCACCTGGCGAGTTTTATTGCGCTATTGATATTTATCCGATACGCTGCGCTGATAGTAGATATAGTGTGCTGTAGTCCCCTCTGTTCAGTCACAGTTTGGCTACTTTGGGTGTTAAGAAATAGACCAAGTGTAACTGAGTGAAACTAGCCCCCGAGAGGGACGTCCCTATTGGCGCAACTGTCAGCGCGCCCGTCTCACTGGGAGAGCTTGTCGAACGTGGGTTCGAATCCCGCCCCGGGAAAGCCCTAAACGGGGTTAACTCTGTCTAGCTTGCATTTCTAAGTGTTTAATATATACTGTGCACAGTCCACTTCCACATGTGGGGATTACAGACTTTTTTTCTCTGTGTTGTCGCCGGAGATTTGACCCCCAGGTCATGGTATCCATCCTGTCTCTCAGGTGACTCGCCTCATCACGCCTCGTTTTCCACCAGCCAGGAAGGAAGGAGAAGAGGGAGCGAGCGAAGACAGGAAGTGGAAAGGGAAGCGGCGGTATCCTCTCTCTGTGGTAGGAGACAGATCAGTATCCCATGTTTCACATTAGATTCCACTCTGTGTGTGTGTGTGTGTGTGTATATGTGTGTTTGTATACGTACACGTGTGTGTGTGTGTGTGTGTGTGCGCGCGAGCATGCGTGTGAGCATGTGTATGTGTGGTTGTTCCTATACGTTCCTGTGTGTGTGTGTATATGTGTGTTTGTATACGTACACGTGTGTGTGCGCGCGAGCATGCGTGTGAGCATGTGTGTGTATGTGTGGTTGTTCCTATACGTTCCTGTGTGTGTGTGTGTGTGTGTGGCGTGCATGGCTGCATTGTTGGGTATGCTCAATGATAAGCTGGTCAAGAAGACAGACGTGTAACCTTAACCCCTTCCTGATGTGGGGGGGGGGGGGGGGGGGACAACGCTGATGAGCTCTGGGCTTCCTCAGTCCCAGACACCCAGACGGCCCAATCCAAACACTTGTCTGCAGGAAGTGAACGGACCCAGCGAGGGCCGAGGCCCCAGCTATCATCCAGCCTCGCAGTTCTCAGACACTCAGCAGAGATCTCAGAGACTCAGAGATCACTGACCCACCATGCAGGGACAACAAAAACCCTGCTTTTGAAATCAGAAATAGATATGGTAAAACGCAATTTCACACTTTTCAAGGGGCTCCCCATCATCCTAACTGTCGAGACCTTTTTAGAATTCAAAGTATATCTGTCCGCGGCATGTGATGAAGTATTCATAAAGCATTTGGAGGAATTTTCCGAAGTGCTCTGTTGTCGTATAACTTCCTTACTCATAATTCTTTATAAAGGTCTTTCAGTGACACTACACATCCTCTGCATTGCCCCGAAATGTAGGACGTTTTGATTGATTGATTGATTGATTGATTGAAACCTTTATTTATACTCAGGTGAGCTCTGAGGTGAGGCCACCTCATTTGCAGAGCTGCTGAGTGTACAACAAAATAGAACAAAACAATGTACAGTGCACTTAGTTAAAAACAGTTACAACATGTATCATAGAGAAATGAAATCAAGCATTTAAATTCCTTTAGGGAAGGAAGAACTTCCAGCTTTAACTTGGACTGAATGTCATTCCAGGACTTTGGGGCTGCATAAGTACGTTGGTGTCTCAAGAAGTGCTGTTTGACTTTCTCTTGCAGTTAAATTAAATAAATAAACAAAATCCATCACAGAGCAGCTACATGATAGTGACTGGATAGTGGTCGAGTGAGTTTTAGTAGATAGCGCCAGACCCACCAGAGCAGATAATAAATCACAGGAGGTCAGCCGTAACACCTCGATGTCCCCGGCACAGGACTGGGGGGTGATGGGAAATGGAGGCGAGGCCAGGGGAGTCATTGTCTCCTTCCGTCTCCTGAGAGGATATCCGGAGGTTTTTTCTTCTTTTTATTTATTTATTTTTTTACAGCAGGGGCAGTGGAAGGCTTCATGTTTATCACTGGGTGCCTCTCGCAAACCCTGCTCACTGTTACTGTCAATATTTCTGCTTGTCAGTGAGAAACAGATTCTTTGTACAATGGGGACTGATGGTCTGGACAGCCTCTTTGTTATCATTGAAGCCCCCCCCCCCTCCCCCCACCACGAGGGGCATAGGGGCAAGACAATGACTGCTGTTAATAAGACAGACATACTGTACTACTAGTGTGTTTTCTAGTTAGACAGACATACTGTACTACTTGTGTGTTTTCTAGTTAGACAGACATACTGTACTACTGTAGTGTGTTTTCTAGTTAGACAGACATACTGTACTACTGTAGTGTGTTTTCTAGTTAGACAGACATACTGTACTACTTGTGTGTTTTCTAGTTAGACAGACATACTGTACTACTGTAGTGTGCTCTAGTCAGATTTGATTTGCTGTTCTGCCGTTCTAATCCAATTTGTCCTGTAGATTGTATTTAGGCTAGGAAATGTATTTTTTCATTCTTTCATCTCATAGTGTTGAATATATATATATATATATATATATATATATATATATATATTCATACGACATTTGTATGTGTATTTTGTGTATGTATTATGCAGTACATTTGCATATTTACCTATATATTTGAAGCCTTTATAAAATAATCCCATTCATTGTCATTTGTGCCTGCATATTCAAGCTAGCTGGCCCCTCCCACTGTAGTGAACCATTATCAAGGGGGGCGAGAGTTGGATTAGACCTCACCCAGCAATACACTCAGGAGTCAAAGGGGAGCCGGAGAGGGCCACCTCTTTTAAGGCCGAGTCGACTCCCCTCTCCCCACTCAGAATGGAAGCTCCCCCCTCCCTCCTCCTCTTCGTGGGTCAATCGGGAGGAATTAGTGGAAGGCTTTATGATGTGCGCTGGCACTAACAACGGGCCATGAGAGGGGCCTGCCTGACGACCGACGGGGGCGGGGCTTGTCAGGGAGCGGAGAGGGGGCGCCCTTTGATGTGGGGCCGGGCCGCTATTCGCAGACCCAAGCCGGGGTCATAGGTCAGAGGCTCTGAGGTGGCCACGTCTCCCAAGTGAGTCCCCCCCCCCTCGAGGAAAGAGCACGGGGAAGGTGGGATAGAGAGATGTTATGGAGAGGGGGAGTGTGTTTGAAAAGATGGGAGGTGGACACGGGAGGGGGGGTGGGCTGCAATAGTTCAGAGACAATACAATGCTCACAAGTGTGCTTAATCCCATCCAGAACTGTAGCTTGAGCCTCCTTGAAGGAAATGAGGATGGACAGAGAGGGGTGGTCCGTCCCTCGCGGCCTACAGTGACCCTACAGAACCCCAGACCCTCCTACTAACCTCCCTCTTTTCCACTAGCGTGAACACTCCTCTCTTTTCCCCAGGCCTTTCCATGACAACATTCGACGGGCCCCCGAACCACAAACATGATGAGGACATAAGTTCCCCAGCCTACGATGTACAGTAGGTGTCTGTCTTGTTTGTACTGTAAAGTGACAGCTGTTGACATTTCCATGTTATTTAATACTTTTCCCAATGTCATTAATCTGGAATGAAGTTGTTTATGTAAAACATATTAAGACTACTACTGTACAGTAGTCTCCACAGTTATGTTGAGGTAGAACTAGTAGAAATGTAGAAATAAAAAATCCATACTAAATAGAGATGAAATAATTCAGAAACTCAACACAGTACAGAGGTCACAGATGCCATATTTTATTGTGCTGAATAAGGCTGTGGATATCTATATATCAATTTTTTTGTTTTGTTTATCAAGCAAGCATTTTGAAGTGTAGTCAAAGACAGCAATACTAGGTGGATAGAGAAAGCAATAAAAGTTAGATACTGGAGAAGACATTTGAAATTATACAGAAGGAGGGGTTTGATAGGGAAACCGATATGATATCGTGTCTCTGAACCTGTCCCTCACGGCTAATATAACTATGTAACATTGCATAATGTAAGAAAATATCTTTTAAAAAGTTAAATGTCCAGTCTTACCTAATGGCGGCTGAGAGGCGGAGAAGAACAGTCTTATAAAATTTATCCCCCACAAAAATAAACTATATATATATAAAATTTTAAGATGTTCTCCCTGTTCTCTCGGCCACCTGAGTTTTAAGCAGATATTTAGTTTGAAAATGAGGTAACAGGAGGCCCTTTGGAGGTAGCAATGTGTATTCGATTGTACTAGAACATGATATCACGAAGATACAAGATCAACTTCATTAAGACTCCCAGAGCTAAAAGCACAACAACAGCGGCTTCCGCACACATTCACACCAACACTGAGGTAAAACATGCAAACATGGGTTGGTGTTTTTTTGAACTCAAGTACACCATTATGAAATACAATTCAAAGTTCATGAAGCTCCAGAATGGAACATGATTATTACCTCAATGGTATAAGTGTCAGCGATGTGCCCCACAACATTTTGCCCTTTTTAGTGTTATTCTAGCCTTGCATGCTGTGGGCTTGTTTGTCTCAGTCATGAAGCCTATCTGTTTCAGAGCCGTGCTTTCGAAGCGACAACATGCCATTGCCAGCTCACACAGGTATGCGGTCATCTCAACAAGCGTAGCCTAGCAACTGCCTGTGACTTTCTTTATGTCGTTTGGTTTGGACCGACAGCGGCACATACTTCGGAGCAAAGTGTCCTATTAGCAGATGTATTGAAACAGTCCGGGTGAGATTATGCAAGTGTCGGTATGTGAAGACACTACAGTGAAAGTGACCCAGTGAGAATAGAGGTGGCATCCCTGTGTGAATGGCGAAGGCATGTTCACAGTTTAGGTCTAGCTCTCTGAGGTGCTACCTCAGGCCCAGTTGAGAATACCATGTTAAGGTTGCCATGGTGAGAAGCAGAAAAAGGTGTGTTCCATCACTACCTAAGAAGCGTTTCCATATACATCTGGTTTAACCAATACGACAAGAAAAGAAAATCACATTTGTGTATAGTACACAAAATAGCTAATCAAGTATATCAATATCTACTAATTTTCCAAAAAAATCCATGAATACAATATACAAAACCCAAACATACATGTATCTATTTCAAAACCTGAAAGTCCTCAACATTTTTTGAAGACTATTTCTTCCCCAGGGTGAAATCAAAATTTACTTGGTTCAGAAGTTTGAAGACCGTTACAAAAATACTTTTGAGTATGGATCTTTTGCAGTCCTAATAAAGATTTATGTTCATCATACATTATCATTAAAACTCATACTGAAAGTAACCCGGCAAAATCATTCCTTTTCAAGACTGGAGGTAGGTATTTGTCAATTGATTATTAGTCCATTTTCATCAGTCTGTTTGAGGTACATATATAGTTAGTACATAGTTCAGGAAAAAACTAATCTACAATTCAGAGCAAAAACAAAACAAACAAAATGAAACATTCGTAATAATATCATGTAGTGTCATACAAGCACTTGATCCTTAATAAACCATTGAGTAAATCAGTACAAAATATATATTCAAGTTAACAGTTTGTTTAAAAGAAGTCCCAGTTGTAAAGATTGAAAGTGTTCTGTTACAGTTGTTAGATACACTCTAATGTTAATGTGACGAAAACAAAACAGTACTTATTCCCTTAGCTGCTTTTGAGTACTACATAGGAAAATAAAACAGACTGCTGATTTCAGGAATTACCTGCCCGACTCACACAAAACATTTGCAGAAAATTGCTGTTCCACCTTGACAAGACAACTGTTATAACAGGTATAACTCATAGTATATAACGTATTGTGACATGAAACCCACCCACGAACACTGCTATCCCCATGCATTGTTTTGTGTATTCTGTAGCAGCGCGCATTTCTTGAGCTGGTTTGCTGGTTGCAGAAATCGGAGGTAGTTTGAAATGGTGAGGTGATATTGCATTAGTGACCGAACAAGTGCCGGCGTGTCATCATGATTCTTAGACTATATACCTTGACCGAGGATATAGACTATATACCTTGAACGAGGATATAGACTATATACCTTGAACGAGGATATACACTATATACCTTGAACAAGGATATAGACTATATACCTTGAACGAGGATATGGACTATATACCTTGAACGAGGATATAGACTATATACCTTGAACAAGGATATAGACTTTATACTGTGAACGACGATATAGACTATATACCTTTAACGAGGCTCCCTGGCGTTACAGTGCGTGTCGAACCGTCCTATATCACACTGCCTCTAGGTCAGCTTTCAAGTGAGTGAGGAGGTAAAGTGTGGTTTGTTCTTGTGGTTTGTTCTTGAGGTTTGTAAGGTAGACCAAGGTGATGTACAGTACGGTTTCCTTTGTAATAGTTGCAATGATGAAATTAAAGCTATGTTGTAAAAAAAAAAAAAAAAAGACACAAAATGACAGTTATGTACAAATGAGTTGGCAGGTCAGATGCCATCCGTAAGATATGAAATACAGTAGTTGTGACGGTATTGGTTGTGGAACATATAAGGCTGTATGTTTGAGTCATCTCACATCAGTTTAGCTTGTTCACCAAAGACAGGGAGGGCCAGCCAGAGCTCACTGGATCCCACCGTTTGACGAAATACAGTAATATTCAAACACCAAAACTGCCACCACTCGAGCAATTTGGCTTTTAAAGCACTTTAAGGTTACGGGTCTCCTTTAAATGTTTACTTAAGGCGTCAACTGGAGTCCAGTCCAGATGTTGATAGAAACGGATGTGTTGATCAGTGGGGGGGTCATCCCTGTGATATATCTATCATTCACCTAACTGATTAAAAGCACATTAAGGTACAACATTTATAAGAGAATTGTAAAACCTCTAAAATCTTAGAGTTTATATCACCTCTCAAGACATTCTTGCTTCATACTCAATGAGGTGCACAATGGCAAACATTAAAGCTTACTTCTTATGAGTGGTGGCACTGGCTCTGCAGAAGCTCTGCTTATGTACACTAGATGAAGGCTGTCTGCAATGTCTGGTGAAAGAGACCACTTGAAGGGAAACTAATGATGAACATACTAGCCAAAAAAACAAGAACTCTTGAATTTATCCAGTCCGAGAAGCCAATTTTCGATGAGACAGTTTGCGCACAACAGCGGGACACGACAGTGACCTGAGGAGAGAGCTGTCAGTCTCCCTGTCTTTGGTGGTCAGGCTTCAGACTGCTGGGGCGGTGTTGTCGTGTGTGTGTGTGTGTGTGTGTGTAGGAGAGGGGTGGGGGTGGACTACAGTACGCGTGTCCGCTCTAGACCCCATGGCCGGTACATAGAAACAGCAGACGTACATTCTGAATGACAAAACCAGACCGTTTCAGCTCCTTTATCGCCGTCAACGCCTGGAGAATCAGTCACCAGGGCGGAGGGGGCGGGGGGGGGGGGGTTGGGGCGGGGCTGAGAGGAACTGCAGTGGCACTATCTGTGCTTTTAACCCCTGCAGTGCTGCCCTCACAGCAGGTAAATACATGTTGTTGTTGACATGTTGTCATGACAGATTTTTTTAGGGGGGGGGGGTGTTGAGGCCCATGTTTTTCAGGATGTGTGGATCCCAGAATTGAAAAAAAATCACTAAAAAATAATGGAAAAGGATGAAACGATTGTAAATGAAATACAAGTGGAAAGGCCATAAAAGTCAAAAGTAAGTGGTCAAGGCGGTCTTTTCCCTTTGAAAGACGTGACAGATGAATGAGGTAGAGGTTGAATGGTGTGGTTGGTTAGTCCTCCTCCCCCGACTCCTCAACCTCCTCCTCCTCCTCCTCCTCTTCTTCCTGCAAATAACAAAAGTTTGGCGGCGTCATTCCAGCGTTCGTCGACAGAGCGGCTATTCTCACACATCTCACACGTCTGTAGTGTACTGAAGCTGTGTCCAGAGCTTCAGTGCAGTACGTATATAAGAGCATGGGGCCGTGTCCACGTAGCGCCTTTTTCTGGCAGGGGAGGGGGGGGAGGGCACTGCGGAGCGCTTTGTCCCAGCTTCCATCAAACATGACGTAGTGGTGTCCAGAACGAGGCAACATTTTTGAAAACTGGCAGATAAAAATATCTCTGATGCGAGATATAACATCTTAAAACGTAACCAGTTAGCTAGCTAGACACAGTAGATAGTCAACTAATGATCACACGTCTCTTGCATCTGACAACTTGGCTGGATGTGTTTATTATGATATGATAGTGGCCTTTGAGATATCCTTTCACTAGCCGGGTGCAGGACTTGAGAGATGACTCCAGACAGCTGACGAGTCAAGCCCTATCCAATATCTGATTGGTTGCCGGAAAGGAGCGGCAGTGACGAGACCAGCGCCTTTCTGAAAAGTTGAGGTATTTTCAACTTTGAGCGCTCGGAGCGGCGCACTGAAAAAGACGCTGGGTGCTGCGCTTTTTTTAGGCGGCCGCCAACGCTCTCTCCTCATTGGAAAACAATCGAAAAAAGGTGCAGGCACTCAGAAAAAGGCGCTATGTGGACACGGCCCCTTACACTCCCGGATCAACTTACTGAAAAACATACGGGTAACAACATCACAAGATTAGTAAACGAGGCTGTGGTGATTTTCACGATGAAGAGGCGCTGACCGTAGTCCTCAGACAGAGGCACATAGGGTGGCACCGGTCAGAATGAGGACTCCTTCCTAAACAGACTGAAGCTGGCGATATGATGACTGAGGCTGCAGCCTCAATGCAAATGGTGAAATGGTAAACGGACTGCACTCAAGGCTCTTTTATCCAAAGCGCTTTACAATGGCCTCTCATTCACCCATTCACACACACATTCACACACCAACGGCGGCAGCTGCCACGCAAGGCGCCAGCCTGCTCACTGGGAGCAATTTGGGGCTCAGCGTCTTCGCCCAAGGACGCTTTCGACATGTGGACAGGAAGAGCCGGGATTCGAACCGCCGACCCTACAATCCTTGGACGACCCTCGGTCTGGAGGCTTTTCCCTGACTCCTCATTGATGACCACCGTGTCAAACAGGGGTGAGGGGGGGGGGGGGTACACCCCTCCTCGCTTTTCAGATTGAAATGGATTTCATTTTCCACATGGCTTCATTTTATTCGGGGAGGCTAACTGACACAATTTATAACCCTGTTCCTTTCCCAGGCCGCGGCCGCGGACCCATTCAGAGCAGGTCCGCGCCGAGAAGCTTGTCTGCATTATACGACCAAACCTCCATTCATTAGTGCAGCAGACACTTCAGCTGTGAAGGACCAGCTAAACGCTACCATGTGTGACATGGGCGAATGAGAGTGGAGAGGGGAGGTGGGGGGGGGGGGACAAAAAAAAGGCTTTAATCATATTGGGGCCATTCCTATGCCCCATTCAAAAGGCTTGCCGTCATTCTAAAAGGGATATAAATACAATTTAAAGTCTACCTCAAAACAGGCATTTGGGTACTTCGCAAGGCGTGAAGCACTCTAAAGGCAACGTCCTGAGGAGTCTTCGGTTGTGAGGAAATCTCTAATCGAGTTCATTGCCACGTTTTTCAGAACCGCGTTCTCGCGTTCACGCCGGCGAGGGGGGGGGGGGGGGGTCGGGGGGCGCGGCGAGACCGGAGCAGGGGCGCCGGCTCCCTCCGGTTCTGCCCGGCGGGCGCTTTTGAGGTCACGCTTCTCTCTCTCTCGACATAGATGTCAGATTCTCCGAGGGAATCACATCTCCTCAATGGCACCGCTTTGCTCAGGCTCCGACGCGAGGGTGGAATTCAGGGCTCGTAAAAAAAAATTAAAAACTAAAAAGAAGCAAACTTGGGAAATTTGAAAGAAGAGCCCATTTCGGCCATAATTACTCTCATTATGCGTGGCTTTGCCTGAGCTTCCCGTGTGGAGAGACGGGGGCTGATTGTTAAACAACAATAGTAATTTAAAGAGGCTGCTGCAAGTTCATTGTGCGTGCCCTACCCCTCAACCCCCCCCCCCACACACACACACACTCCCCCGCCCCTTTGAAGTAAATACGAAGGAGGCTGGGAAAAACTGGTAACTAGCAGTAGCGCAAACCTCATTAGGACCTGGGCTACGTGGGGAGGTCAGCTTGTAGCTTCCGGGTCAGGCAAGCTCCCCCCACCGCCCCCTGGCCCAGACCCGATGTATCAGAGGGGGTGAAAAGGGGGTTTGTACAGGGGGTTGGGGGGGAGAGGGGTGGCAGTGGGGTGGCAGTGGGCTGGGGCTGGAGGGGGGAGGGGGGCTGTGGGCTGAGATAAAACAGCCTATCAAAGTGGGAGCGCTCTGTGACATTTTTATGGGTTGCAGGTCCCAGGGCCACCTCGGTCCTGTTCCCACATAGCAGCAAATCAGAGCCTAGTTATGCATTCACACCGAAAAGTGGTCCGCACCAGCGAACAGAGGGAGGTGCGTGGATTCCTGGTGTGTGAGGGGAAAGGGGGGGTGGGGGGCACGGGGGGGGGACTCTGTACCCCTGTGTCCTTTTTTTTTCTTTTTTTTGGCTCACTCATTACCTATTTGGCATTTATTCCCCTAAGTGCTCTCACCAGCTATTCACAACAATGCGCAATTATCTTTGAGACGTTAACAGTCCTTAATGAGAATGGCATTAGTCATAAGGAGGCGGAGGTAAAAAAAAAAAATCCTAGTGGAAAAAAGACAGGAGGCTTCTTCTGGAATTTCTCGCCTAAGGGGCTGATAAATTGTTCATGTTTGGTTTTTTTTTTCTTCCAAAAATGTAAAGTAAAAACAACTTATAAGCTTCTGTAAAAATCAAAGAGTTGCTCTCATGTTGTTGAATTTGCAGCTCCCCTCTGGCCTGTGAAACCCCCGCTTTACTACCAACACAGGAAGAGTAAGTGTTGCCACGGACACACTGATGTTCACAGGCACAGTAAAAACAAAACAAGTGCTTGAAGCAAAATATCAATCTGTCACCTCACAAATAACGCAAACAGATTAACCCAACTGTAGGTGAACTCCTTTAAAGAAACACTCGCACATTGTATTGTGTGTGTTCCAACGTTTCTAAATTAAAGTTTCAAAATGAACATGCCCAGTTGTGCCCCCATTGTGGGGTTTTAGGTATGGCATTATTACAAAGGCAACCTAGAAAAAAATGAAAGCTTTACACCAAATTGCTTGTCCATCTGTGAGGGTATTTGTGAGGGAATAGGAGAGGGGATTCGAGGGATTCCTTGCATAGCGGAGTAAGATTTACATTATCCTTGATGATCGTCCATGCGGGTCTCCAGTCAGTGAGGAATTATCCCCTCTCCTCACTCATTCAGGCTCTAAAGAACCTAGAAACACCCCCCTCTCTCTCTCTCTCTCTCTCTCTCTCTCTCTCTCTCACACACACACACACACACATATCTTCCTATCCTCACAGACCCTAAGTGACCCCTCTCTCACACACATTCTTTACCTACAGTACTCCCCCCTCTCCCCATGAATGCTCTACTATTCACATTCACCAGCCAGACAATAGCTTGATTGTGTTTTGTTCATTATTTGATCATATTTATGTACAACTATAGGCCCCATTTAGACTTCGTCTTGAGATGTGTCCCGTGAACATAGTACGAGTTTTGATTGGTAGATGGATAGGAAAGTTAGGTATATAAGGAAGTGGGAGGGTGTAAGATAATAATAAAAATGTCCATACCTTTATTTTTTTCTGGACCACTTGCTGTGGCTGTAAGATAAAAGAGAAAGACCGGTTACAACTGCATCTTTTTCCTGTTTCATGAATACATTAAATATACAGCACACGTCCTGCTATTGTCTGTGTTTTGCTGTGCTTATTGCAGTATTGAAGTTGAGGTTGTTGCAGCAGTGTGGTCATTGCATTCAGTTCAAGATTCAAGATCAGTTTATTGCCATGTATATGGTTTACACCTACTAGGAATCACTGAGAACACAATAAGAACTAAGTAACAGAAGCCCCATAAACGCCTGCCCGTCTTGTTGTAATCTAATGATATCGCCGGGCCTGTCCCCCGAGCAACAACGACACAGTCGTTACACACTACACACGGCACGGCGATCTAGAGAACGAGTGTGACACAGTTGTGTCAGGACAGCGCTGCATTCACAGCGTGGTGGTGGTGGTGGTGGTGGTGGTGGGGGGGGTCCTGTCCTGAGCAGGGGGAGGAGGGTGGGCGAACAAAGCTCAGATTGTGCCGTCTTCACATTACATCACAACCACCCAGGGGCCGCCGCCACACAGGAAGTAACTCTAAGACCGGCGCTTGACAGCTGAGGGCTCTAAATAAAAAAATAAATAAAGTAAGAGTCCCCCGTGTTTGAGAACCGCAGCCAGCCACTGTGCGTAGCGTAGCGCACATGCTCTCCCACCCACCCCCCCAACTATCCCCCCTCCCCCCAAAATAGGATTGTTCTGAACAGCTGGCGGTTTCTGTGCCAGCTCCGGTCGGCGTGCCAGCAGGCGGTAACACAGTAACAGAGTCAATGTCAACACCGGATGGCCCCGGACGAGGAATGCGAGCAGCGATAAAGGAAAATTGGGAAGATGATGCATACATTCCGAAACGGGGACTGGAACGACAACAAAAATAATATGCTCTGAGAACCGCGCGAGACGCTCCCAGATACCGTGCGCGCTCGGCGAACCGCGCAAGGCGCTCCCAGATACCATACAGGGACACCTGTCTCCTCCCAGATACCATACAGGGACACCTGTCTCCTCCCAGATACCATACAGGGACACCTGTCTCCTCCCAGATACCATACAGGGACACCTGTCTCCTCCCAGATACCATACAGGGACACCTGTCTCCTCCCAGATACCATACAGGGACACCTGTCTCCTCCCAGATACCATACAGGGACACCTGTCTCCTCTCAGATACCATACAGGGACACCTGTCTCCTCCCAGATACCATACAGGGACACCTGTCTCCTCCCAGATACCATACAGGGACACCTGTCTCCTCCCAGATACCATACAGGGACACCTGTCTCACTCCCAGATACCATACAGGGACACCTGTCTCCTCCCAGATACCATACAGGGACACCTGTCTCCTCCCAGATACCATACAGGGACACCTGTCTCCTCCCAGATACCATACAGGGACACCTGTCTCACTCCCAGATACCATACAGGGACACCTGTCTCACCCACCGTCTTATCGCATCTCGGCTGCAAGGCCGAACGAAGTAGCGTCTGTATGCGATGGCCTCTAAGCGTTTTCTTTTACCAAAAGAATACAAAACTGAGAAGATGCTGAAGAGTATTGCCCCAAAACATAACGACTGCATCTGGTTTTAACCTTTATTTTACACCGGTTATTCTCATTGAGATGAGCATGAATCTCTTGCAAGGAAGACCTGTCCAAGATGACAACGATTAATGAATGGCGCATTCATTAAGCTGGTTTAGATATTGATTCAAGCATTCGTTTATAGGAAAGATGTTGCAAGAGAGCATGTGAATACCATCAACATAACTAAGCCCTTCTGTAGACATCCAGCTTAGTCGTTGTCATGGCCACACAGTTTGCGTCAGTGTTTTATGTCTGAATAAGCCATGGCATAATACCGGCGATCTACGCCTCAAAAGAGATGCGTGCCACCCACAGATAATGTTAAATTCAAGGTAGGTGCGTCACCAACACACCCACTCACCCAGACAAACTCTGAATGTCCTTTTGTGCATTTTAAAGTTATTCAGAAACCATTCGTACTTTCCACTCTCTTTGTCAAACTGTCTCATTTCCATGCAGATCATTCGGTTCCTGGAAAAACCTCTTTTCCGTTCAATATTACAGATTACGTGGTGACATAATCAAATAAAATCATGCACTCAAGAGATCATGGAATATGGAGTATGGATAAGAGTATGGAATGTGTGCTGGCTTTACCAACATACGGTCAAGTTCAGATTTCCTGGTCAAGTGAAGGATATGATGCGCTGGTCAGCCTCAAACCAGGTCACTGTGTAGGCTACTGCCATGACGCAGGTTCTGGTTTGAGTCACCAGACCCACAAAATAAGTCACGACAGTAGCTGTGATTGTAACGCTCAGAATACTCTCCCTCTCCACGTCAAAGTTACAAACTTATTTCCTTTCCGCCACATGTGTGAGATGAAGCCTTCCAAAATAGCTGGTGTTGAAACCCTATCCCTTTAAGTACAGAAGCCCCTCTCACTCTCTCTCTCTCTGCCCAAATCTGAACCCCTCTGCCTTTAACACAAAAGGGAAATCGCAGCATTGTCTTTCACAAGGCAGCACCCGCTCTTTGATGTGCTCTCGGCCTCCTGACACTATGAATTACTTTTAGGCCCCAGCCAGCAGCTGTTGGGACCTGTGTGTGGGGAAGGCCTGCCCGTCGACCCACCGCCTGGGACCCGCGCAGGGGACCGCGGGGGCGGTGCTACACGCCAAAGGTACCATCGTACGGACTCGGCTTGGGCTCCCGGAGGTACGGTACACCCCCCCCCCCCAGACACGACGCCCGGCTACCCCATCACAGGCTGTAACACAACACCACCCGCTTCCAAGAACGCGGTGCTCTGGGCACTCTGCTCAGTGAACCACCCACCCACCACCACCACCAGCCCTGTCTGGAAGAGTCGTCCCCCGTGATCAAAGCGAGAGATGATTTCTCTGCGTTAACCCGCGCTTAGTACAGCACGCCATTCACAAACCCCTACTGCCTTGTGTAAGGGTCAGCTGGTGCACCCGCCTCCCATCCCAGCGTTCGAAGCAGCACAGTTAGCTGTGTTCCAGCTCTCCATTGTGCCTGTAAGCGATATCCTTGACTTGAATCCTTTCGCCATTTCTTCTTTGTCTGACTTGAGGAAGCCTGCCTCTACGTTATCTGCGATGTTATGAAATACGGCCTGTGAAGGGTACAAGAATGCATACTTCCTCACCTGTTTACCTGATTAAGTGTTTCTATGCACACAGGTTCTATGTTCTAAGCCCGCCGTGCAGGTTCTACAGTATGTTCTATGCCCGCCGTGCTGAGGGAACGGAGCTCCCTTCTCTGTATGACACCTTTTACGCTGAAACTGTCTAGAACATAGACGCGTTAAGTTCACGTTGCATGTCTATATCTGGCCTACCACTTTGAATTACAGTATAATCAGCCGCCACAGTGCCCCCTTTGGGTCAAAAGAAGTACCCATAATTCAATGTTTAATGCTTAATGTTAGCTGTTAATGGGGTTGTCTGCTAAGATGGTGATATAGTCATGCACCTCAGATCAAAGTGTCTTTAAAAGGACAGGGGATAAGTGCTAATTATCATGTGAGAAACGTGCTCGTGCTGTTTGCTCTGGGTTAACCGTTACTGTGGTCCGTGCCCTTTGGACCTCTTTTTGAAGGGAGCCGGTATAATTTTGTCAAGTTAAGTTCGACCCCTCACAAACACGGGGCCATAGGTGGATGTGTTGTGTCTGAATACTTCGGGAATGGAATGCGGGAAGAGAACTTGGTCAACTGTGACGCCCTAAACGTTTTTTTTTCAACAGCTTTTGCATTTTATACATAGCGGACCAGTCATGTCCAGAGAAGTGCACTGCTATTAAAATCCATATGTTTAATTCTTTGCCAGGCAGGCCTAAGGATTAAGGCTGGTTGGAATGTTCAGCTTTGTCATTTCTAGACACGACGGCTGAGCAGTTATGAGAAAACAGAGAAACCTCCGCCATACGGGAACAGGGCAAGAGGATGGAAAACAACTTCTGCAGAGGAGAAGTGCAGCGCGGTAGGGCAGACTGTAGGGCAGACTGTAGGGCAGACGGTAGGGCAGACTGTAGGGCAGACGGTAGGGCAGACTGTAGGGCAGACTGTAGGGCAGACGGTAGGGCAGACTGTAGGGCAGACTGTAGGGCAGACGGTAGGGCAGACTGTAGGGCAGACTGTAGGGCAGACTGTAGGGCAGACTGTAGAGCAGACTGTAGGACAGACTGTAGAGCAGACTGTAGGGCAGACTGTAGGACAGACTGTAGGGCAGACTGTAGAGCAGACTGTAGGGCAGACTGTAGGGCAGACTGTAGGGCAGACTGTAGGACAGACTGTAGGGCAGACTGTAGGGCAGAGACTGTAGAGCAGACTGTAGGGCAGACTGTAGGGCAGACTGTAGGGCAGACTGTAGGACAGACTGTAGGGCAGACGGTAGGGCAGACTGTAGGGCAGACTGTAGGGCAGACTGTAGGACAGACTGTAGGGCAGACTGTAGGACAGACTGTAGGGCAGACTGTAGGGCAGACGGTAGGGCAGACGGTAGGGCAGACTGTAGGACAGACTGTAGGGCAGACTGTAGGGCAGACGGTAGGACAGACTGTAGGGCAGACTGTAGGGCAGACGGTAGGACAGACTGTAGGGCAGACTGTAGGGCAGACTGTAGGGCAGACTGTAGGGCAGTCTGTCACCTAACGAAAGGACAGAAATGAGAGGAAGGAGGGGGGGGGGGGTTAAATGATAATCGAAGTGTTGAAAATAGCTAAAAACTGCAAGCTCTTCATAAAGATCCCTGAATCTTCAAGTGTGCATTCAATTTCAAAAAACCTTTATCTCCTGCAATTTACTTCTTTCTTTTTCAAATGGGCATGCAAGTGGACAGCCCCCCCCCCCCAAAAAAAAATCATTAGAATATGTTTCAGATTAAATACTGTGTAAAATGTAGGGCTTGTTAAAACCCGAAATGCCTACCATTTACACCGTTAAATTTTAACGACTTTGCCTAATAGAGCACTTTCAGCGAGTGAACATTTCAGTTCTCTGAGGCCTATGGTACTCTGGGAACACTTTTCCGGGGGCCTCGTCTAGAGACCTGTCTTGGTGTGACGCATGTCAGTTCTGAATGCGGAGAACCTTCAGGGGTAGTAACTCACCAGCTAGCCAACGCCACGCTGTTTACGGACGCCTGTGAAGCACATGCAGCGCTGTCCGTGGTCTACTAACTCGTCATATGAGTGAAGACATCGACCGGGCAAAACACTAGCGATGAGATGACGTGTCAGACCAGCATTGTAACCCACACCCCACCGCCCCCCAGAATATATACTTGTTAGTGGTCGTCCCGCTATCGCCTGGGCGCAGAAGTGGGGGAAATGATTGAAGATTTACGGGAGCGAAGCAGGAAGTCGCAGGGCTCGGTGTTGGGGAATGAGGCATCGCCCAGCCGGAGACCCCCATCAGCTAATCCCCCCACGGCCCCGTCTGCATTCATATAGGGCTTTGTAGTTTAGACATGCATTCCAAAATGGGCCTTTAAGGTGGAAGATACACAGAGAAATCCATACTACCTCCATGGTCAAATTAAAGGCGGATTCCCCAGGGTGGGACTGGGGAGGGAGGTAATTGGACTCATAAAGATAGAGATGTTTTTGGAGACTTTCAGAAGCTACGACAGACTTGCACTATCAGAGAGAGAGGGAGAGAGAGAGAGAGAGACGTCTGTGTCAATTAAGGACATGGTTAATTAGCTACTTCTCAAGGGAAGCTGTAGAGTGCCAGTGGCTTATCGCCACATCCTGCCCAAGAGGGAAAAACAAAAAACAACAGCCACGGTTTGACACCGATCAAATAAAAAATATGCGAGACCTACATGCTCGGCACTAACCCTAACACCTAAGGAATAAGACAAAAGAGTGCCTGATGAATACTAGGTGATAAATACTAGGTGATGGCTACTAGGTGATAAATACTAGGTGATGGCTACTAGGTGATGAATACTAGATGATGGCTACTAGGTGATGGCTACTAGGTGATAAATACTAGGTGATGAATACTAGGTGATAAATACTAGGTGATGAATACTAAGTGATAAATACTAGGTGATAAATACTAGGTGATGAATACTAGGTCATAAATACTAGATGATGAATACTAGGTGATGCATACTAGATGATAAATACTAGATGATGAATACTAGGAGATGAATACTAAGTGATAAATACTAGGTGATGAATACTAGGTGATAAATACTAGATGATGAATACTAGGTGCCGGACAGAAGTGCAAGTGAAAATGGAAAAGAAATAGCGAGCACACATGAACCTTTATTCCCGCCTCAGTGACGTTTCTCCAGCCCTTCTTCAGACAAGTGTTCATGAGAGATTTATAGTGTGCAGACTTTTTTCCCCCAAACATCTCAGTGGAAACGTCAAAATTTTAAGATTTTTAAGCTTTCTAATCCATAATGTACTATCTACTCTGGACCAAACTCTCAACGGCAAGAAAGGTGCCAGACTTGTTTCAGGACGCCGTGCTTCCTTGTACACTGCCTCCCCTGCGCTTTATCAAACGTTTTATTTCAGACAGGAGGAGAGGCAACAAGATAAGCAACCCCCACCGACAGCCAGTTAAATCTTGTTCCACCGTCGGCACCTTTCAAGTCCGTCCTAACCCCGACAGCTTCCCAGTAATCAGTAGGTCCCCCCACGTGGTGGGTGAGAGCTCAGAACCCCATCCAAGTGTGTTGCTGTGTGGGTGTTGGCGTCCTCCCCTGACGGCCGACTGATCCCAGGCCGTCTTCCCCCCCGGACGGTTCTCACCACTTCGGGTTGGGACGCTGAGTGAAGGGAAGGAGAGGAAGGAGAGCTCTCCCCCCCCCCCCCGCCCTCCCGGAGCAACGACAGCAGAAACCAGAAAGCCAGAAAACCCACATTAATCTTCCGGCTATCCCAGAGAACCCGCCCGGCCGCCCCGACCGCTCGTCTGCTCCTGTACTCTCCTGCTCCTTGATCTCCGATCTCACGAACCCTCTGGCTGATCAGGATGCAACTCTCAAACCCCTGATTAACTTTATGTTGTGATCGTGATGATGTATTGATATTTGGAACAAAGGTGACCCCACACCGATTCGGGAATGCGATGTGAAGACAGGGCGCATACTGTAAAAAAGCGTTTCATTGCTATCCTGTCATCGACCTCGGGTGATTCATCTCCTGCTGTAACCTTATACGGCGACTTTAGAACCAGAACGTGCATTGTTTTAACTGCAGCGTATCTTGCACGGAGCCACCCTGGATGCCAAGTGGATGATGTAAGGTGCTCAGCCGGCTCCTGGCACAGGTAGTCTGGCCGCGGCTCACAGAGAGCAGCTGCAAGTCGAGGCAGCGCCAGGCCGGCAGCGTGCCGGAGCAGAGCCGAAGCCAAGATACATACAGCGCTGTACGCGCAAAATAATCACGCTCTCGCAACCTGGCACGCCTTCACCAGCTTCCCCCTTCACCGCGCGTCACTCAGGAGGATACGACAATAACCAACTCAGGCCCACCTCGCCCCCTTTTTTTGTTGCTTTGGCGCCCGGGGGGGGCGTCAGATTGGTAAGGCCCTGCCCCTGCGCTGTCTGTTGTCCTTTGTCACTGACCCCGTCTCCCCCCGGGGGGGACCTTCCACAGGGTGACGTATCCAGTAGTCCCAGACAATCTGCGCACAGACAGGCTCCCTCTCACAGAACTGGAACCAACCTCCCGTCCCCCCGAGGGAGACTTCCTACAAACACTTCCTTCTTTCCTTTTTTTTTTTTTTTTTCTCTCTTTTTTTTTTTTTTTCTTCTTCTGAATTGTTACTTTTACAACTCTTCTGAGACCCAATTCTGTGGAAGTAACAAGAAAATAAATCTGCTGGAGGGTGTGGGGCTATTTTTGACGGGGAGTGGGTGTGTGTGTGTGTGTGTGTGGGGGGGGGGGGGGGGGGGGGGGTCGACCTCACTCCTGACCCCAGAAGGATTCTGCACATGCGGGCCTCCCCAAGTCGGACCAGCTTTGCCTCCCCTCTGTCATTAAACTTGACCCCGTGGGCGACTTCCCTATGTGAGCGGGCGGTTGGGTTCATGGCTCGCCGGCAGACGAGGAGGGATTATTAAACATGATCTGGAATCGGGCGACACCTCAGGAGTCACTGTCACTCACGTCGCCTTCTGTGTGAGAGTCTCGTTACGGGTTCCTCGCGCACGGAGCCTGTATTGTCTGAGTGTCTCCAGGTCAGACGCTCTCTACCATGTAAGGGCATGTCATTCTGTTGACTTACTTCTGTTTTTAAAAGATTAGAGCATTCTGTTCTGTTTTAAAAGGGTAGGTTTCAGCAGGTTTTTTTGGGAGGTGGCTGTGATCTTGCTGTGACATGCATCAAAGTGAATTACAAGTCAAACCATCAGGAAGATGTCATAATGTGAAGCGCTTGGAGCACCTGCAAGAAAAGCACGTTAAAAATCCTAGCAATTATCACATTAATCACTGCTAACCCAAAATGGACACAAAAAAAGACAGTTTCAAGCATTAAATTGTCCAAAGCACGCTTTACCAAGAACTCAGAGACTCTCTCTCTCTCTCTCTCTCTCTGTCTCTCTGTCTCTCTCTCTGTCTCTCTGTCTCTCTCTCTGTCTCTCTCTCTCTCTCTCTCTCTCTGTCTCTCTCTCTCTCTCTCTCTCAGACCTCACAGCAGAGCCACCCAGTGGCTTCCCCTCCCCCATCTCCCATCATCCTTCAGAATAAAGGCCACATGTTCTGTTCAACTGGAGGTGGAAGTGGGGGAGACCAGCCAGGGGTCTCTAGGGGTGCGGGGCACAGCGCTGGCTTTGTGATCTGCCTGGACTACCTCCACTACTTCAGTTGATCATGAAAAGATTCCTCCGCCAAAGTCGCTCCTTCTTCCACCGTGTCCACTGCCCCCCCCCCCCCCCCCCCCCCCCCACGTCCACACACACCCTCTCACCACCACCAAGCCCCCCACCCTGTAGCCCCCCACCAACCTCCCCTACCAAACAGAGCTATGAATGGCACCTATCAGGGCCCAGCTAAACCCTGCGATTAGGGGGAATTTGCCGAAGGGCCCTTTGTAGAGCAGAAAAATGTCTGCCGAGGCAAGGAATGTGGAAAATTCCTGGCAGGACAAGCAGCCTTTTGTTAGGAGGGTTTTGGGGGGTGTTCTAGAAGGAAAGAAAGGCGCAGACAAATTGGATCTGCTCCGTTTAGGAGCCTCTGCTGTTTGAAGTGAAATCAGTTCCCAGAGTTTCTCAAAGGAGAAAAGAGTGAAGTGAAGGAGGGGGGGGGGGGGCAACGCAATAATTCAGGTTTTAGTTTTTCTTCCATGCAAGTTTCCACTTTTGAGTTTTCCTCAGTGTTTAAAAGTGTTGCTTTTTTTCTCCACAGAGAACTGTGTCAAGAACAGAACCGTGAGATCAGTCGGAGACTCTAAAACATTTATAGTTCCCATTTCACTCGGCCAAAGATCTGTTTTCCGTTACCTGAACCAAATGTAACTGATAAAAACCGATGAACGTTATCGACTCAAATGTTGTTGTACCCCCCCCGCCCTCTACAATCTCAATCTTCAAGTGGAAGAACTACACCGTGTTGTGATGCATAATACATGGAAAAGTTGCCCTAAATATGTTGTCTGTCTTGGAACCATTTGATGCAAATTCCTCCGTGGTTCTTTTCAAAGCGTCAGAGTTCAGTGAGAGGGAAGTGGTGCGGGCCAGCCGGTTCCCTCACCGTCATTACAGGCAGAGAGCATCGCACATGTTATGGATTAACCTGTCTTGCCTGAAACAGCTCACATCCTGTCTCATAATAGTAGCAGCAGAAATACTCTAATGACATAAATGTCCATATCTATTTTGGGAATTTGAAAAGAGCGGCATCGCTGGAAGGGAATATTTGTACCCACGGGCCGTCTTTGTGGAAGTGTCTGACCTAGAATAACAACACGCTCGCTCACACACACACAAACACACACACATTCCCACAAGAGTGGATAGCTTTAGGGTTGTTCCCTTTGATTTGGTGTCTGCTCATTGGGCGGC
>NC_140246.1:4137771-4149096 GCF_949987555.1 Borostomias antarcticus | reverse complement strand
ACATCACAGAGGGTGATAAGAGGTGAGCCCAGCTGGCCACGCCGGCCCACCAGGTTCACAACAGCCCAGGAACAGCAACACACTCTGCTTTCAGCGTGTGTGTGTGTGTGTGTGTGTGTGTGTGTGTGTGTGTGTGTGTGTGTGTGTGTGTGTGTGTGTGTGTGTGTGTGTGTGTGTGCGTGTGTGTGTGTAAACACAGCACATGAGACAAACCGACACTTGCAGTGTACAGAATGCTCAGGACGGCAGAAGGTGGGGAGTCGTTGGAAAAGCAAATCTCTCTCCCTGTTATGTCAACATTCCTCTCCCTCTCCACTTCCCAAGGTCTGAGAAAGAGAGAGGGAGGGAGGGAGAGAGAGAGAGGGGGGGGGGGGGGTCAGACTTGTTCTTATCGGCCTGAAGAGTACAATGAATTCCTTGACTAGGTGCCAGCGGTGCCCAGTGGGTAAGGTGTCAGGAGAGCCTCCTGACTGGCCCAGGTAGACTTTACCCAGCCAGGTGAACGGTTCTCCCCCACCCCCCTCTCTCTCTATCTCTCTCTCTCTGTCTCTCTCTGTCTTCCTCTCTCTTTCTCTATCTCTCTCTGTCTCCCTCCCTCTTTCTATCTCTATCTCTCTCTGTCTCTCTCTGTCTTCCTCTCTCTTTCTCTATCTCTCTCTGTCTCTCTCTCTGTCTCCCTTTCTTTGTCTCTCTTTCACTCTCTCTGTCTCTCTATCTCTGTCTCTGTGTATCTCTATCTCTCTCTGTCTTTCTCTGTCTCTCTCTCTCTCTCTCTCTCTCTCTGCAGCTATACAACAATGCAAATGTGAAACCTCTCCCTTATGAACAGGGGAGCCGTGGTCGTGATTCCCAGACCCTCTTACCTGGCTGCTCACCTCGTGTGTCACTTTATCGTAGCGCCACACCTGATGGGAAAAGCTCTCGCCGAGGGTCTCCACACCCCCCCCACACCCCCCCACCCCCCCCCGCCGAGGCCCGTCAGCGTCCCCACGCCTCCACCCCGGGGCTCCGCAATCACATTTTAACTGTTTCGGGTTTCACGTAGCACAGGAATGCACCTGTGCCATTCAGCGATTATTCTGTTTGATATAATAGACAGGGAGGGAGAAGCTGTCTAACCTGGCCGACGAGTTGCACGCCGCAGCGTCTAGTCAGGCCGTCCTTATTTTGGCGAGGTGAAGAAATCGCATCTGAAAAGGGGGGGGGGGTGCAGATCGTTGAGATTTTCCGTCCCCAGACGCTCTCTCTCTCTCTCTCTCGCTCGCGCGCTCTCACTTGTGGCGAGACTCCACACACAGCTCCCCCCCCCCGCAGGCCAGATATGGTTCAACACATCTTTCTCTCTCCCCTCCTGGTGGCCAGGGCCACCTTCTGCTATTAACCATTTAGGGGGATGGGGTGGGGGCTGGGGAGGGGAGTGTGTGTGTGTGTGTGTGTGTGTGTGTGTGTTGGGGGGGGGGGGGTTGAGGCTAAGAAAAACATTCCATCGGCCCCTTGTAGCCAAAAAGGATATGCTATAATTAGTTCCAGGAGGGCGAGTGGTAGCTGAATGAAGAAAGCAGACTTGTTTGTTCGGGGTAGGGACGGCAAGGCCCTCGTACAAGTCCGCCCTGTATGTGTGGCGGGCGACCATGCGCTGGGGGGGGGGGGGGGATGGGGGGTCTCTGGGGGGCCTTGGCCATTTCATCCGTGTGTGACACACCAGCGCTACCAAACAGATCATAACCCGCGCCCTTTCACAAGGCGGCCCATACAGCAGCCAGGGAGGGAGGAGGGGAGGGAGGGCCTCGGAAAGACGACGACGACGCGCTCTTCTGAGTCCCATTCATAAAAAAACACACACGCGCGCACACACACACACACACACAAAATCACTCGCTCGCTCGTCTCTCCCTCTGACCGCAGTCCGTGAGTTAATGAGCACTTCTTAGTGTGTGTCATGTCCCCTTTCGGGATGACTTCCCTTAGGACCCCTCCACCCCTCCCTCTCTCTCTCTCCCCCCCCAGGCTGATCTCCCCCCCCCCCCCCTCTCTGGGAGTTCATCTCACAGAGTCTCTTTCCTGAATGCTTCTTTGACACACTCAGTGATTTACTCGTTCCAGCTTTGCTTTCTGAATGACTGAACTAGGTAGTGTTCATCTTGAACTAGGTAGTGTTCATCTTGAACTAGGTAGTGTTCATCTTGAACTAGGTAGTGTTCATCTTGAACTAGGTAGTGTTCATCTTGAACTAGGTAGTGTTCATCTTGAACTTGCTTTCTGAATGCTTTCAAACGTTCCTACATGATTTCTGAATGCTTTCAAACGTCGCTAAATGCTTTCTGAATGCTTTCAAACGTCCCTAAATGCTTTCAAACGTTCCTACATGCTTTCTGAATGCTTTCAAACGCCGTTAAGTCGGTTTGGGTGTCCAAGCGTTTGCTTACAGATACAACACCCTACCACTTAAAATTATCCCCCCACCCCCTAAACTTAAGTTACCTTGGCTTTCATAGAGCAACACTGGCAGAAATCAACAGAGCAACAAAACACCTCCAAGCACATGTGCCGGCATCACTTTTTAACCAATCAAATCAATGTTTACTCGACACACCCTTACCACCATTCTCCCCACCGCAGTGTGTTCCCCAGTCACGCATGAGGACGGGTCATCAGTGCGCGCCACGGTCTCCCACGGTACACAAGACTAGTCTCCGTTGGCAGCGCCAGAGAGGGCCAGCGAGGCCGTTGAGTGTGTGTGGGTGGACGCGGTGCGTAGGTGTGTGTACTTGCCGGGCCCTGCAGGCACCGCTACAAAGGAAATATTGCAATAAATTTTAACCAACTTTATCAGCTCAGTCCAAGGGTTCACAGGCTGCCACCCGCAGCCGGAGTTGAGAAATGGATCCAGCCGGCCGTCGCTTTGACAGCACACAGCGTATCAACCAGATAATGACTGCTGATATTGCAGCGTCGTAGAATGCTTCCTCTCTCTCTCTTTCTTTCTCTCTATCTCTCCCTCTGTCTCTCTCTTTCTCTGTCTCTCTTTCTCTCTCTGTCTATCTTTCTCTCTCTGTCTTTCTTTCTCTCTTTCTCCTCGGTTTCCTTGCGCTACATGTCGTTGGAATTCATTGAGCTGAATTCCTCTCAAAGTTCCAAACATGACCATTGAATTCCAGTGACTCAGAAATACGTGAATAACTCAATAGACCTGATGCTTCTACACAATGCATGCAGTGTTTTCCCGTGTGCTGGTAGCTGCAGCGTGTTTTGAGGCCCAACGGTAGAGAGCATGAAGAGAAACCCGTCGGAAGCCGTACGCCGCGTGTGCCTTTAAAACCCCTCGTACCGAAAAACAGCAGTGCGCCCGTTCACCTTCTCTTCAAACAAATCTAGTAGCCAGACCCGAGGCCTGCTGCATTCTGCCCTGCGTTCACAACCATATAGCAGATAAGAATGTTGACACTGCAGAATAGCGGGGAAATACTTAGTATTCATCAAGTCTGTGTAATTCAACACAGCGACCTTCGCTTCAACACGCTCCCCTCTTTTTTCCGTGTGAAAGAAGCGGGAGCTTTAAGACCAAATATGAAATACACTCTCCATACACTCTCCTTGACTCTCACAGTCTAGTCTATGCTTGTAGGCCCCGGCTTCCTTGACACATAAAAATGTATAGGCTTGACATGTATGCAGGAGAAAGTTCACGTTCCCACTATCTCTGTGCAGTTTTCCTGGTGGCACTTCTAGCCGCCTGTGGCTTTCCGCCCTCCACTATCAATCAAACACGTCGCTTCTGAGCAGATAAACAGTGAGGGCTTCAAGCTGTCTGGGGAATTATTTAAGTATTCCTGTGGTCAGTGTGAAGTATAAACATTTTCTTTGACTGATAACACAAACATTTGCACGATCACCCCCCCCCCCATCAAATACACACACACACACACCACGCACACACACACACACACACACACAACGGCAAGCAACCAACAGCACAAAGTAAGGACCTTTCATGTACTCTCAAACCACATAATTAAAGCAACCAACAGAACAGAGTACCACAAAATCAGACATGGCTAGCATTTGTTTGTTTTGTGTTTTCGGCCATGAAATAGCGACCAGAGTCATCCAAAACGAGTCTAGTAAAATCTCTACAAATCTGAGAGCCCTAAACTAATGATGCAGGACATCGTGGTGATCCTGTACTCCACCACCGCATTCTTTCAGAGATGTGTAAAATAGTTTCATGGTTAAATAGTTCATGCTTTGCGGACGGTTTGTTGAGTGCTCAGTTGTGTGCAGTGTTGGTGAAGTTAACTGAGGTGAGGTAAATATGAAGGAGCCTCACCCATTTCCTTGGTCGCCCTCGAGGTCTCTTCTCCCCAGTAGCCTCAGCTTTCTGTAAAGCAAACAGTCATAGATTAGGAACAGCCTCCTCTGCTACTTACAATGGCAATAGTACGAAAGAATCGGTGTGCGCTTGAGTTCATCTCCACGCAGATGGAGAAAACGATCAAAAGTGATTATTGAAAATCTTGTCCTCCGGACATTCTTTGGTGGCATTCCAACTGCCGTTTTGTGAATGCGTGGAGGGGATTCCCCCTCTCTGCATCCTGTCTTCTCTTTCCTCTCTGCATTACACCTCTGACCCCCCCTCCCTCCACAATTCTAAAACAAATCTCCATTTCAACACGACAAAAGTCTCCCCAGCGAGCGGAGAGTAATATTTCACCGGTCGAACTTTATGCCATTCAAGTGGAAATGAGCAGACCGCTATCGACGGAGTCACCTCCCAGATAAGAGGCTTGATGGACAGTCGGGGTCCGTGCTGCAGTAAGCTCCCCTTGTAAGTCCACCGGTTAACTACAAGCCTCGACAAAATGTTCTTTAATTTAAAGAGCCGTGTTGTAAAAGAGCGAGGAGAATTTTCTAATTGTGCGGCCCGTTCATCAATGCCTTCGCGGTGACTGGCAAATACCTTTCCGCCCAGTCATAGCCACAGCCAGGCTGACTAAGTTATCATTTCAAAGCCAAAGTATATTTACAGAGCATTCCTTTATTGTTCTGGTTCATACCCACTGAGGAATGCCCCCGGCTCTCAGCTCGGGAAGGTATTATGCTACCTCTCTTATCTGATCCCAAGACAACAAAATAATTTGACATTTGTGGGAAGTGGGAGATATCAGCCTGCAGGCGAACTCCTACATCCATGAGAAGCAGAAGAAGAAGAAGCCATGGCTCCACAGTAGGGAGACAATTAACAAGACAAGACGCGTTTCAATAATTCATGGGATATTAAGTCGTATCCAGGCCCGAGGCTTTTGCCAGGCAAAGACCCGAATGAAACACGACCCCGCCAAATCGCAAGGCCGTAATGAATTTTGCAGATGACCCGAAGAAGTCGGGCCGGGTACCGGAGGCACGGCTGTGGTCAGCGCGCCGTCCCGCAGGTCGTCAGGTTGGTAAAGGACACCACCTCTCCTCTTTAACTCCGACCCCCCCCCCCCCACCCTCCACCCAGAACGCTCAACCGCCTCGGGTCGCAGACCGCTGGAGATTTCCCCTACAGGTGGTGTGTGTATCGTGGCCCGGTCCCGTGAGATCCCGGAGTTGCTGCCAAAATACACACACACACACACACACACACACACACACCAAGACCAAGCCTTTTAGGAGAGAGAGACTCTAGCGGAGGTATCATTCACCACCAAGCACGGACGAGAGCAGGGCCACTATCAGCCAGCGACTTGCTAAAAGAGCAGCCGTCCACTGAAAAACACATTCATGTTGACATTTTTTTCACGGAGCACTTCGGCAAAACATTTGAAGAGGCGCACGCATTTCATACATTCCACCCGTATTCCCATGGCGCACATGCAGACAGACGGAGGGAGATACCCTCAGACGGGGTTCTGCTTTCTCTCTCTCTGCCAGGACAAGGTCTGATGATGATGACCGGGGTCTGCCGAGCCCCCTTTCACACTCCTCCTCACCATGGGCACTCAGCTCACATAACCACTCTCCCAATGCACAGAGTTGATCCCGGACGCCCCCGGGGACCCTGCGTCTGAACTGTAGACATCGTCCCAGTCTAAGAGACAACAACAGTCTCTCTATCGTAGAGAGAGAGAGTGTGAGAGAGAGCCTCCTCTCACCCAACATCATTTCAGTTTGACTCTATGATAGATGGTCTGGTAGCAAAACTTCTTTCCCAAAGTGACGTTACTTGTACGAGCCATGAAAGAGAAGGCATGACCCCGATGACGATCCCTCATCCCTGCCCTGTCCTCATCCCTAGTCTCACCACCACCCTGTGCTCATCCTTTGCTGGCCCTTAAACCACCCAACTTTTCAACCGATTTCCCTGTCGCAGACAAAATTACCAATGTCGGAATATATTCATGAGTTTTGCTACAGTCGGAGCACGCTACCGTCTTTATCGTTTGGAAGGTGGCAGTCCGTGCTGTTTTAAATCAGTCTTTTTTTTTCTTGACATCTCGATAAAATCAAACATGTTTAATATTATCATAAGTTTTTAGTCTTGGCTCATGCAAATAAGTGAAGTTCAATGACGTGAACATTGTCAACAACCAGGTGTGCTCTCTCCAGTACCACACAACAAACTTTGTACTACGATGGAGTGAAGAAATGTAGTCTTGCAAATATGACCCTGCAAGATCCCAGTCTTTGCGAAATATTACAGTCTGTGATGAAAAACTCCACACATTTGTCTTTAGATGTGAGAAGGTGTCAGACTTAAGTCTTTAAAAAGTCTTCAAGTATATGGTAGGCATTAAGTCTTGTCCATTTCCTTGGGGGCCGAATATGGTCACGCAAAATCATCTGCGCTATTGTCAAAGGCTAAGGAAATAGGCGTATTGGACATTTTTTAATGCCACCTAAAGGTGCATTTGCCAGGGTGGCGCAAGGTTTGCCTCAGAGTAGGTGGAGTAGTTCATGAGAGCACCGGGAGAGCGAGCTCATTCTTCCTTCCTATCACGGAGGAGGAGCAGGGAGGGACTTAGGAACTGTGTTTTCCACAGGAGATGTGGGAAAATAGATAAATAGCCAACATGAATTAATTAAAACATTCCTGAGAACATTTGCTTTGGGCACGGTGACCACTGTTGTGATGATTTCCAAAAATATCAAATTAAGCTTCAGGTGTTCAAATGGACTGTCATCAAAACTCAGCTCTTGAAAAGGGTTACTTAGTGAGGTGTTGAAACAACTCGAAATTCAGGATGATGCATGCTGTATGGGGAAAGAGGGGGCAGTGTATGATGAGTCACATATTTAATGAGAACTACCCTGTCCTCATCCCTACTATCATCCCTGCCCTGTTCTCATTCCTAGTCCCATCAATACCCTGTCCTCATCCCTTCTCTCATCCCTGCCCTGTCCTCCTCATTCCTAGTCCCATCCATACCCTGTCCTCATCCCTAGTCTTGTCCCTGTCCTGTCCTCAATTCCTAGTCTCATGCATACCGTGTCCTTATCCCTAGTCTTGTCCCTGTCCTCATCCCTAGTCTCGTCCCTGCCTTGTCCTCATCCCTAGTCTCGTCCCTGTCCTCATACCTAATCTCACCCCTGCCCTGTCCTCATCCCTAGCCTCATCCCTGCCTTGTCCTCATCCCTATTCTCATCTCTACCCTGTCCTCATCCCTATTCTCATCCCTGCCTTGTCCTCATCACTACCATGTCCCTACCCTGTCCTCATTCCTAGTCTCATCCCTACCCTGTCCTCATCCCTAATCTCATCCCTACCCTATTGTCTTCATCCCTGGTCTCATCCCTACCCTGTCCTCATCCCTAGTCTCATCCCTGCCCTGTTGTCCTCATCCTTAGTCTTGTCCCTACTCTGTCCATATCCCCAGTCTCGTCCCTGCCCTGTCCTCATCCATAGTCTCATCCCTACCCTGTTGTCTTCATCCTTGCCCTGTCCTCATGCCTAGTTTCATCCCTACGCTGTTGTCCTCATCCCTAGTCTCGTCCCTGCCCTGTCCTCATGCCTAGCCTTGTCCCTGCCCTGTCCTCATCCCTAGTCTCATCCCTGCCCTGTCCTCATGCCTAGCCTTGTCCCTGCCCTGTCCTCATCCCTAGTCTCATCCCTGCCCTGTCCTCTTCATGCCTAGTCTCGTCCCTGCCCTGTCCTCATCCCTAGTCTCATCCCTGCCCTGTCCTCTTCATGCCTAGTCTCGTCCCTGCCCTGTCCTCATCCCTAGTCTTGTCCCTGCTGTGTCCTCATCACTAGTCTTATCCCTGCCCTGTCCTCCTCATGCCTAGTCTTGTCCCTGCCGTGTCCTCATCCCTAGCCTCGTCCCTGCCCTGTCCTCATCCCTAGCCTCGTCTCTGCCCTGTCCTCCTCATGCCTAGCCTTGTCCCTGCCCTGTCCTCATCCCTAGCCTCGGCCCTACCCTTACCTCATCCCTAGCCTCGTCCCTGCCCTGTCCTCATCTCTAGCCTCGTCCCTGCCCTGTCCTCCTCATCCCTAGCCTCGTCCCTGCCCTGTCCTCATCCCTAGCCTCGTCTCTGCCCTGTCCTCCTCATGCCTAGCCTTGTCCCTGCCCTGTCCTCATCCCTAGCCTCGTCCCTAGCCTCGGCCCTACCCTGTCCTCATCCCTAGCCTCGTCCCTGCCCTGTCCTCATCTCTAGCCTCGTCCCTGCCCTGTCCTCCTCATCCCTAGCCTCGTCCCTGCCCTGTCCTCATCCCTAGCCCAGGAACCCCAGCCTCTCCTTTTACTGCGGCTCGTGTGTTTGTCATGTCATTCCTCACAGTGACCCCTCACCCATACCAGAGCTCTGACTCATCGCATGTTTACAGTATGGAGGAACAGAGGACATGTATTGTAACGCTCCATTTTTAAAATAGCAAACAGTTTTTCCCCCAGAGTTTTGACAGTATGGAACAAACCAAATCTTGGGAAGCAGCACTCTTCATTGAAATCAGGCTAAGATTTATTTAACTTGAAGTTAGAATTTGACCGGCGGTACTAATAACTGATCTATAACTGCTTCATAGGCTCTGGTATAAGGACATATGTATAAGGAGCTGTAGGACCCATGACCAATCCTCAACCTCTAGCCAATCTGTGTACTTTAATCCCGGCTCTCGGTTTGGAACGCTGCATTTTTAATCAGGGGATTTAATGATCTGTAAGAAAACACCCTCTTCAATTAATCATCGGTGCGTTGGCATGTCTCGTCGTCGGAGCCTTGTGTGCAAGTCCTGCATGTCTGCAATGGAGGACCGCGACGGGCACTTACACGCCAGCACACACGAGAGCACATCGGCATGTGCTGGTGTGTGTGTGCATGCGTGTGTGTGTGTTGTGCGTGCATGTGTGTGTAGCCTATACAGTATGAACAGGCGAGGTAGTGGACGAGGCCTGATCATTAGTGGGGGGCTGGCGTCATCACACCAGACTAGACTGGTGGAAGGAGGGTTTAAAATTAGCCCAGTGGACCACTGTATCAGGTTCCAACAATGACCACTCCATGGAAAAAATGTGTGTGGATCATCAGGACAGGTATTAAAGGGGTGATCATACTAATCTGTGAGAATAGGGCGGCGTGGGTGTGTGGTAATGGTATCTTAATGACTGAAATGGGTGAACCTAATGACCTGTGTTGACGATTCACTCATATGATCAGTTTCCATTGGTATTTACAAGACTGGGACGTATGCCCCAAGTGGATCATATCATATACTGTACAGGGTTTAATTTGTGCCAGATCTTGCCAGTACAAGATCCGGGACCTCCGAGATTGGGATGCCTTCTGTACCGCTGGTGTTTGATTGGATCCGTTTTGAGTAGGCTACGTCGTGAGCTACTGTAAGTGGTAAAATGACCAAAAAAAGACTGTCAAATGTATTTCTTCAAATCAGTTGGAAAAGCAAAAGCAGGTCAAAGTCATTTCGGCAGAACAGGGTGGCGATAGCACAGGTAGCAAAAGCATTGCCAGCATGGATGTAAAAAAAAAAAAAGTTGCTAGGAACAAGAAGAAGAATATGTGAGAACTTAGAATCAGGGAGAGAGGATGACGGAGATGATGACACGAGTAGGCTACGTTGCAGTTGGTGAGGAGACTTTTAGAGACTGGTCTGAATGTATTGGTAGATGTAGGCTACTGTATGCTGGCCAGTGGTTTAAAGCTTTTTGGTGTCATTTTGGCATATGATGACGTTACTGTGAGCCCCACAGCTAAGCAAGTGGGCGTTTGTGCTGTGAAATGGTGAAATGATGAGTGGCTGTTATGAAAAGTGGATATGATTCGTGCACGGCTGTGCACATATATAAGCTGCGTTCTGGGACCTTCTGAATTACAAATTAAGCACTGATCATATATGTGCCTTATAGCAGGCTATTACCACATATAATGTATTATGGCAAGAGATAAACGTGAAGCATTCATTATTGTTTTATCCACTGTGGAGGGTTTAAACATATTTGTACCATGCAAGCTGTTGTGTTGTTTATAATGCTGCAAGTTCCCTGGCGAAAATGTCGGCTGGAATGCCCCCTGAACTGGCATTTCTGCCTCAGAAAGTCGGGGAAACCTCCCCTACCCTGACCTGACTCGACCACAACGCCGACCTCAAAATCAAGATGGCTGCTCCGCCCATCAACCATAAGTGAAGGCTGTAGTAGTAATACTGTTTATAAGCACTCCTGTCTTATCTATGTCTCATTAAATCAGTTGTACATATTATACTGTCCAACTTCTATCTGTGGACATGCTGCTACAGTGTTCGTATGCGCAAAATACGGCATAATGTGTTATCAACTGGTATTGCGAACAATGGCTAACGTGGCTAGAAGTACAAAGATGGGGTGAAAGTGTGTTTTTCAACGTGCTGTAAATGGAACGCGGTCAACACGGGTGTGACGTCATTCCCAACTTCGAGTTCTGACTTCTGAGGTGAGTGGAACGCAGTATTACTCAATATTGATCCAAAACGCACTTTTTGGGCAGTTTGTAGTGATACCTTTGTCTCTACTTACATTTTCTAAACTGTAACCCAGCAGCACATGACCCTGGGGCTGGTATGGACGAGGTAATAGGCAAGCTAGATAAATACTATACAACATATGGAGAAGCATCAAAATAAACACTAATAAACACGAGTTGGCACAGCAGTTCAATTAGGCTTGATTGTTTTTGCGTGGATGTGATTTTAATATGTTTTGAAATAATTTTCCCCCCTGTCGCGTTATTTGCAAACAGCTCAGTGAGTCTGTGCGGTACAGAAGGCATTACCAGTCACTCCTATCACTCCACCTCTCGGGATTAACCGCCGTGATGGATTCTGGGACGTCGGGAAGGTGCCTACACATCTACGCC
>NC_140246.1:4117771-4135271 GCF_949987555.1 Borostomias antarcticus | reverse complement strand
GGCGCTGTGCAGCTATGGGTTAGCCTATAGGCTATGCAAGGCATTCAACCTAAAGCTTCGATTTCTGACGAGGGAACGAGAGGAACTTCCTTCTCTATCAAAGCATTTGAAACAATTCAACTATTCTCTCGAGATATATTTCTAGCACATTGTCTATGGGTTGTGAAGGGCTGCACGAATGGTTGGTTTATATTATACTTATTTTGAGTTTGTCGCTTTAAAGCTTCCCTTTCCTTACATGTAGGCTATTGCGCAAGTTTCACCACTACACATTTCAAAACAAACTAAAGCTCATCAGCAAAAACACAACTAAACACCATGCTTTCTTGCGCACAGGATTTTTGCCATTCTCATTGATCATATAGTATTCGGGTACGTAGGGTACTGTTCTGCGCTTGGGTGCCTATCGCCAACGCGCAAATGGAACAACACTGACAACTGCATACAGGCTATCTGGCAGGTTATATATATCGGATAAAGAAAAAACATAAAGACTGACTTTCTGAGGCTTCCTAGGTCTGCCGGGTCTCCGCTTCGGAGGCTCTGTTGCTTCTGATGTTGCTGGTTGCTCCTGGGACCCTGAAGTTTCGCCGGCTTCTTCACCGCGTGCACTCATTGTTACTTGTACCAAAATGTAATCTCCTGCACCTTCTATAGTCTATAACACAGTCTGATCTGGCACACCGGACGTCCTGGTGCGGATCACGAGAGGGGGGATCCTCTGTTGTAATGCAAGGATCGGCGGATCTCAAAGTAAATTGAGGAAATGAGTGATGCTAAGAAATTAAAAGAAAAAAAAGAAAACGGAGATGGTGTTTGACTGTATTATGAGAAGCACTTAGGCCTATTGTCCTCTTCAGTTTGGTTCAGAAAAATGCCTCCTCTTTCGAAGTGGGTGGGGGTGGCTTTAGTGATAAAATAAGCCAGTGATCAATTGGAATTTCGGTGTTGTCGGTGCAAATGAGCAGGACACCATTGAAGAGAAACGGTGACAGTGCACTGTCAAATCCACGCGCCGCGATTGACTGACAAATCACAAGTAGGCTACCTAAGTTTTAGAACCAAGGCAAAACCGGGGCGAGATTTTTGCACGGATTGGCTAAAAAAACGGTGGGCATTATAAATGCATCTCTACAGCCCACACGAAACCAGTCTAGCCTACTCTGGATGAGGATGAGGTAAAAAAAAAAAAAAAAAAAAAAAACACCTCCCCGTGGGTGGATAACACGGGGGTGAGCGGGTGGGGGGAAAGCAAGACCGAAGAAAACTGGCCCGCCGCCAGAGAAAACATGAGAAATTCTGCGGCGTTAAGAGGAGAGACCGCATTGAGACAAACTCACGTGTCCAGAACCATTCATGTTCCTGGCCGCAGTCCAGCCACTTTAAAGAGACAGAGGGGAGAGCGCGCGTTTCATAATAGACTGCGGAGAATGCGCTCACAATTAGGAGTTTTATGAGCTCGAATATTATGCACGATTTTTGGTCGTAAGTTTTGCTGAACCAAGAGTTAACTTTTCCCATTTTGATGTGATGAGCGCAAGTAAGCTGGTGATTTCTTTGTTAAGCCTTTAGTGCAGCCTAGTAGCCAGTTAGTTTTATTAGGAAGGCCAATCTAATAATCTTGTATTTTTTATTTGCGGTTGAGATAGCCTACATATGAAATGTTCTTTCAATATTATGATATAGTCATATAACTCATATTATAAAAAATATTTTTCTAACATTATTCATAATGCTATAAAAAGTACCCTGTGTTCATTTTTTCTCTTTTCTTTATTTCCTGGAATTCACTTTTCAAAACGCCTCTATTGCAATTTTTCTCCCCCTCCATCTACACTATAGCCTGTGTGTTTGTGATGGTAATCGGTCCACCAAAATGTCCCGTGCAGTTGTCTTTTCCCTCCCCGCCGCCCGCCTATAGCCGGTTGACTGTAGCCGTGCCTACATGCGTGTGTTCACAGCCCGACCTCCAACAGCCGCGCGTCTTTGAAGTATTCCGCCCATCGACGTGGAGTGAGATCAATTACACAAGAACAACAGTGACAAAGAATAAACTGCTTTACGTGGAGGCCTTTCCCACGATCTGGCGAAGCCCGCTCAACAACAGGGAATGACAAGGCCTTCCTCACCCCCTTGAATACTATTGTGTTGGGAGATTTTAAAAGCAGAGATTGGGCGTCTTAAACTCATATGATTGGATTTGAAGTGGATTTAATTATTTCATAAACATTCTGCAGTGATAAAAACAAGGTCTGCAATGATCTAGGCTACTGAACTGCATAGTTGGCTTCCGTCCACATTATTAGGCCTATATTTAATGAAAACAGTTTTTCTGGACAATAGCCTACTTTAGCAACAAAAAAAAAGATTCGTCTTATTTTCCTGAGTTGGCTTGAAGATTCGTGAAAGAAAGTGATTAATATGTCCTTGGTATTCAGTTCATTCATAAAAAACATCCCTCAGACCCCCAAAGAAGGTGGACCAGAAAGGAATCTCGCCGTTTTCTTACACAGACCACTCCCCCGCAGACAGACCGGCGTCAGGACCGCAAGCGTATGAAACGAATACAATCAATACCCACAGCCGCAAATTACTGCACAAAGTATTAAACCAAGATCGATTACCTAAAAGCGCACGATGTTAAAACGCAGGGAACTTTACTGCGCACATGCATTTAACTTGATTGGTACACACTACACAACAGAGAATGCACTTTGATTGCCTTTGCTGAAAACATTGTGTGGGAGGGATTGGATAGCGACTCGCCTCTGTGTGAACAAGGATGTCTGCACAGGTAGCGGCGTTGCTGGTCTGAGAGTTTATTTTCCCTGTGAATAGTTATGACAGTGTTGCTGTAGTGATAAATTTGCAGGAATTCCATTTAAATCCGTGGAGATCTGAAGAAAAGAGCGAACCGTGCGCTCATCGCCTGCAAATGCAGAGAGTAGCATGCATTTCTAAAGACATTCTTGGGTTGAAAACAGATTTCCTTTTCTGTATTAAGAGGCAGTGTGCTTCGGGGGATAGAATAGTGAGAGAATTCGTCCTCGGCGCACACTAAAAGATTTGAGGAAGGCCACAGCCCTCTTGCCACCCGATGTCAATTTTAACCGTTTCACCCCCAGCGGCCGTGCCTCCTGGCCAGTGTCAAAGCAGCGGCACATATGTGATGCATTTATAGTGCCGGGCGGCGAGGGGCCTTCTGCCACACTTCAGACTGTTCAAGAATTTCCATCTCCACAGACTCAACTCTCCGGGGGGAATGCACGACTATAGGCTACAGCTCTGCCCTACACGCAATATAGACAGCAGGGGTTATATCTGAGTAAAGTTTCATTCATATGCATGTATACACCTTGTCAGTTTATCTCACCTACCTACCACACACGCATGCATAACCCCCCCCCCTCCCCATCCAGGTCACAGGTCTGTCCGTGGCTTTGCGAGGTTATACTGTTCTGTTTCCTTCAGTGGGTCACTTTAGCTTTCGCGCTAATAGCCAGCTAGCTCATCCCATTCCCCCGTAGGAGAGGAAATTAACAAATTAAATATAGAAGCTGAGGGAGAGAGGGGGAGGGGGGGGGGAATAAAGGAATCCACCACCACCCAGATGTCAGGCGGCCTCCCCGTGCCATGTGACGCGAGGAGCCACGGGAGGCGTCCGCGAGGCCCACACACTGGCCCTCCGTCTGGGGGCCCCGGCGCAGGCCTGGAGGGGCCGCAAGGAGAGGTGGAGGTGGGTCAGAGGTGGACGGATGGTTGTCCCCTGACGTCTCTGTCACTGGGGAGGTAGAGAGAGACTGGGAGGGGGGGGGGGGTCTGGTCTGACTGGGACGTCTTTTAAAAGCTGCTGGAGGAAAGGACTTCTCACACACACGCGCACACACATACACCGACACAAACACATAAATACATACACGCATACATACACACAGCCGATACCTACAGTATATAACACACAAACACAGATGGACAAATACAGTACATACACACAAACACACAGTAGGCTACATACAGATACAGACAGTATATACACACGGGTACACACACACACAAACACACGCATACACACACGCACAGGGTGAATATGAGTCTCCTGCGAACGGCAGGGTCCCCTGCTCTATTAATAGTCTCCCAGGTCTAGTATTCCAGACGGAGCTACAGCTGTGAAGACCAGGTGACTCTTAACCGGGAACCTGGCTGAGCTCACCCTGTAACTCGGGATGGCGGTGGGGAAGGGCCACACGGCGCCGTGCGTCACCCCCCTCGGCATGCCGCCACCGTCGGGTCAGCCCGAGTCGTTACTCCGGGAGATCGGGTTGCGTCCGGCTCACCTACACGCCAGGTCACGTACGGGCAGAGACCCCCGCACCCCCCCCCCCACCCGCCGCCGAGCTCAACCCATACCGCAGCTCGGACGCAGAGCTAAAAAGGAAGTTCGGGGAACTGACTCGTGTGTCACGCGAACCCCCCCCCCCCTCCGCGTTCACCCAGCGCATAGCCATAAAACTGTTAGCAATTGACAAGGATAAGCCCGCCCCCCCCCCCGTGATAACTCAATCATGAGCAACCCGGTATTCTCTATCACCAAGGAGGGAATATCTCTAATGTATGAGATGGATACCCCCCCCCCTCCCTACCCCTCATAGGACCAGGGAACAGGTGAAGGCTGTTCCCATTCCCAGGACCCTGATGACCTGCCCCGGGCCTACGTGGCTCCGCTCTGAGGCTCTGTTGGTCCACAAACACGGCCGCCCGTGGAGGGGGGAGGGGGGCAGGCTGTGTGGTCTGGCCAGTCCAGGTTAGCCTTGTGTAAAGCTCCCGGCCTGCCAGGTAAAGGTGCCCTGCCCTGCTATCACGGCCGACAGGGCGCCATCAATCTTCCCTGTCTTATGTATCTGTGTGTGTGTGGTTACCCCCCCCCCCCCGTGTGTGTGTGTGGTTAACCCCCCCCCCCCCCCGTGTGTGTGTGTGTGTGTGTGTGGTTAGCTCCCCCTGTGTGTGTGTGTGTGTGTGTGTGTGTGTGTGTGGTTAGCCCCCCCCCCACCCCCCTGTGTGTGTGTGTGTATATCTGTGTGTGTGTGTATGTGAATGTGTGTGTGTGTGTGTGTGTGTGTGTGTGTGGCCTGTGTGTACACGGAGCTCGCTCCGCCCGCAGCTGTCCGCGGTCCCCCTTCCCTCGAGCCACCTTGCTGTCAGGTTGTGGTCACGTGTCCCCGGCGATCGGCGGGGTGGCGGCCTCCTCCACACACAGAGCGCTGTGTGCAGCCCAGCGTAACCCCGATCACACGGACACATTCAATAACGCCTCTTAAAGAACATCTTTCTGCAGCTCTGTTGCCATGCCGTCTCTCATTAAGATTAATTTACCCTCCGCCCAAGTCCTCACCCCCCCTCCCCACGTCTCCTCGTTTGGCTTCATAAAAGGCAGCCTGATGGTGGAGACCTGACCCCAGCTAATCCACTCCTGACCCCTGAACCCTGACCAGAGCGGGAAGGTCATTGTTGACGGCTGCATGTGAACTCTAGCCAAGTTTAGTTAGGGAATAGAAGGACTTCTACATATCTCAACGGAATAATACGCAAAACAATTTTGCATCTTTTTTTTTTCCTCTACGCTTTCAGTAATGTTTACCTTGCAGCAAAGTGGCCGCAGCTTAGTGGAATGGAAACATCTGGTTGGTTTGGGATTAATGTGTGGTTGACGTTGTTTAATTGGTTAAGCCGTATTATTTGAAGATCAGGGCTGTGGTTCTCTTTCCTTCCAGCCCGTGACAGAAGTGTGCACGGGGAGCGGCACCGCTGTCATATCTCGGCGTGTCGACTTCCTGTGGGCGAGGCGCTCAGGAAACCCGCCGGCAGAAACCCCCCCCCCCGCTGACCTTTGAACCCCCCCGCAGTTGCCGAGCTCCGATGGGGCCGCGCCGGAATTCGACCGCCACACCCGACGGGGTCAGGGGGGGTCACGGAACAACATGGAAGTCTCTCACACGGGGTCCTCACAACAACCCCGAACTAGCATTCGTAGGCTATGCCCCGGAGTGACTCTCTAGTTCAAGGACATGTCAGCCATGTGTTTGATGATGTGCATGACAGCAGAAACCTTAAGAGGTTGTTGAGCGGTGGAATTGTGTGTTCAGTCGTATGTACCGTCTGTGGTTGTAATTCCATAAGGCGGCCATTTTTTTCTTCGATGGTCCTCAACGTTAAAGTTGAGTCAACTCAACAGACAGACAGAGAATGAAACTGTCCGGTACAGGTCCTGCAGGGGTCCATTGCTTTGTTTAATGCCACCCCTCATCATGGTATCTGATGTACTCCTGCTGCTGGCAGGGAAAAGGCTCCATCTGCTGGAATACCGGGGTGGCTGGACCTCCAGTCCTCCTCAACCCCCCTACCCCCCACCACCACCACCACCACCACACACACCCTCACTGCAGCCTGGGGATGGAGAACAGTCTATTAAAGAACAGCCTAATAGAGGTGCGACATTTTGGAAAATAGTCATCAGTGTTATTGTGGAAAGGTGTTGGCTGGTTGTTTCAAAGGGCAGAGTTTGGGCGTAGAGGGTGCAGGTCAGCAATGAATCGGGTCAATACGGTGTTATTATTCATCTCTGCGTTTGTGCCGCTCACTATAGGCTATAGTAGGAGAGGAATACAGATTCTTTGTCTGATACTGAGCTGTCACTTTTAAGGTTTCCTTTTTTTTTCTCTCCCCAGGAACAGAATTTACCACCATGCAAACGAGGAACAGCTGGTATTTTTAGAGTTTTTTTTTTTTTCCTCTTTTCTTCTTTTTTCTCTCTCCTCCGCCCCGTTTGTTTTGTTCAAAGTCTTCATCCTAGAAACCTCTCGAGGAAACCTTTAAGGAGCACCTCCCTGCTTCTCCCGTCCGCCCCCCCCTCCCCCGACGGAAAAAAAGGGGGACCCATCAGGAGGTTCTGCTCACTCCGAGGGGGGAGAACAGAGAGGAGACGTGACAGCAGCAGCTGCTGTTGGGCCGGCTTGCGCGCCGGTTCACTTCAAAGCCGACAGGCTAGGTGTCTTTCTCTCACATGGCCCGGGCCTGTCTCCGCCAGCGGATGTTTAAATTTGCGCTAATCCGCATTAAGAGCGGCCGGGTCAGCGGTATCACTGGTACCGTTTCTTTTCTTTTTTCCGTTCTTTTTTTCTCCTCGTTGATCAATGTGCCAGCAGCTCCAACGGCTACATGGTTCCACGTTGTTTGAGAAATTACCTGATGACCATTTGGACTGCAATGTCCAATAGTCTCCTTATTAAAGATATATTAGCAGGCTATTCAATTGACAGGAATTTTTGTTTTTGAAAGTTCAATCAATCAATCATCTTGAAAAAAGAAACGTGTCAAGACGGGCCTGTTTATTTCTGCTGGCGTTTATAGATAGGGTACTGAGACCGTTTCCGTTTCCAGCGAGTATGAATCAATGAGCACCTCAGTGGCTTCAAGGAAACTGCTTGGTTTCCTTACAGTTGTTGTAAGGAACTCCATTTCTGCAGTCATATGGCAGCAGCAATTCCACCTATTTCCTACAGCACTCGTTGCCAAACACAGAATCACATAAAGTTAGTGAATAGACTGAGTTGTGGAGAGTACAAAATGGCTGATCTTGTTTTGGCTGGGTCCACAGTGGCAGGGTGCAATAAACCGCACGTTTGTGAGTTTTTCCTCGAAGGCGAATGTTTTTCCAAGAGAGGAAATATTTCCAGTGGCCGAGACGTTGAGACGTCCCTGTCATGCTCACACACAAGCACCCTCTCTCTCTCTCTCTCTCTCTCTCTCTCTCTTGCACACACACACACACACACACACACACACAAGCAGTCACACTGTTTATCATATGTACATGCATGCGCTCAGTTGGTCACTTTCTCTCTTCTCTTCCTCTCTGGCAGACGCACACACACGCATACACACACACAGACACACAGACCTTAGTTTGGCCACAGAGAGGTCTGCTCTGTTCTTCAATTAGCTCCCGCTCATTGACAAACTTATGGAACCTCTGCTTCTCAGACAGGAAGTCTTCAAAAGAGACTGACCGGCTCACTGCACGTTAGTGACCACCCCCAAAACCCGCCGCCCCGGCCTGCCTATGAGAGCCCGGACTGTCCTCTGACAGAGACAGAGCCCACCCTCACCTGGCGCCGTGACAGGGAAAAATACACTCCTCAGCCAAACATTCCCTTCACCAAACACACTTGTTTGTTTATGCAAACCTGAATGATGAATTTCCTATTTTGATGGAGGTGTCAATTTGTTAAACACATTGTTTACAGTGTTCCATCCCAGAGACCAACCCCCTACGCAAACACTATCAGAGGAGGTCTGTATCCTCAGAAACAAACCTAGCCTAATTTAAAAAACAACATTTTTTGTTGTTTATTTGAGGCAATCAAGTACCTCACATTGAATGGCATATCATTATAAATGAATTTGACTCAGTCATCCACACTCTGGTATTTATATTTGAACAGATATAGTAAATGATATGAACAACTGCCATTAATCAGTAACAGGCAGACAGCACACTCAGATGACCTGTGCTGCATCTGGTAAACTCTTAATCATTAGTCGAGGGAGGGGGAGGGGGGTGTCAAAAATATTCACCAGAGATGCCCTCTGTCCACAGTATCATGGAAGGACAGCCATCTGCTTCTCCACCTCAACCCGCCTGCTGCTCGCCCCGCCTGTCTCTCTCACTGCCTGTCTCTCTCACTGCCTCTCTCACTGCCTGTCTCTCTCTCTGCCTGTTTCTCTGACTGCCTCTCTCTCTGACTGCCTCTCTCTCAGAGCCTGTCTCTCTCACTGTCTCTCTCACTGCCTGTCTCTCTCACTGCCTGTCTCTCTCTCTGCCTGTTTCTCTGACTGCCTCTCTCTCTGACTGCCTCTCTCTCAGAGCCTGTCTCTCTCACTGTCTCTCTCACTGCCTGTCTCTCTCACTGCCTGTCTCTCTCACCGCCTGTCTCTCTCACTGCCTGTCTCTCTCTCTGCCTGTTTCTCTGACTGCCTCTCTCTCTGACTGCCTCTCTCTCAGAGCCTGTCTCTCTCACTGCCTCTCTCACTGCCTGTCTCTCTCACCGCCTGTCTCTCTCACTGCTTCTCTCTCAGAGCCTGTCTCTCTCACTGCCTGTTTCTCTCACTGCCCGTCTCTCACTGCCTCTCTCACTGCCTGTCTCTCTCACTGCCTGTCTCTCTGACTGCCTGTCTCTCTCACCGCCTGTCTCTCTCACTGCCTGTCTCTCTGACTGCCTGTCTCTCTCACTGACTGTCTCTCTCACCGCCTATCTCTCTCACTGCCTGTCTCTCTCACCGCCTGTCTCTCTCACTGCCTGTCTCTCTCCGACTGCCTGTCTCTCCGACTGCCTGTCTCTCTGACTGCCTGTCTTTCTCACCACCTGTCTTTCTGACTGCCTGTCTCTCTCACTGCCTGTCTCTCTCACCGCCTGTCTCTCTCACTGCCTGTCTCTCTCCGACTGCCTGTCTCTCTGACTGCCTGTCTTTCTCACCACCTGTCTCTCTGACTGCCTGTCTCTCTGACTGCCTGTCCAAACCACCTGTCCAAACTGCCGCCTGTTTACCTCAGAACAAAACCAGGTTATTGGTGCGCTAACTAAGAAATCAATCGGCTTTGATGCTGGTGTTTGTCCAGCCTTCCTACCTAATGGAGAGAGGTGCTCTCAGCTGTGTGTGGAGCTGATAAGCTGCCTTCCTGTTTGTCTTTCAGCCCCGCCGAGTGTGTGATGAGTGTGTGTGTGTGTGCGTGTGTTTGTCGATAGTGGGTCGTTGCCAGGGATTCTGAGCGTCCGAGACGACTGGCTGTTTTCACAGGGAATTAACTTAAACGCCGGAAGGATCGCTTGAACCCGCGAGCGATCGAACCGCCTTATTAAGACGAGGGAACGAACGCACGCACGCGGGGAGTTCCGGTTTCTTCTCCAAGAGGTCCCGTTTCAGATCCGCGCTCGTCGTATGATATCCGTCAGACGTCGGTCAGGTTTCATGTGTGTCATGAAGACGCACAGCTCTCAGACTGTAGTCGTGTTGGGGGGGGGGGGGGGGGGGGGGGTGCAGAGCGGTTCATTCTGGTCATTCTGCGGTTCATTCTGGTCATTCTAGCAGGTCATTCGGCTGTGACCTCTGCTCGGGCAAAGGTCAGGTTGGGGGTGGGAGTAGATGAGTCATGTTTCAGTGTGTGTGTGTGTGCGTGTGTGTGTGTGTGTTGGGGGTCCAGACAGGGCTGAGGGGAATGTGAGGAATGTGAGAGGGGAGCATTAAAGGTCTAGAGGAGGGTCTCGTTTGTATCAACAGGGTCGCTACCTGCCCCACACAATCACTCACTTCAACCACAGACAAACCCAGGACCTCTCCTCCTCCTCCTCCTCCTCCTCCCTTCCATTCCAGCCTAGTCTTTCACCACTGGCAGAAGACGAGGGAGTCCAGACAGTACGTTTGAGAAGAGACCCAAAAAGGCAAAGTCCTCAGGGGTAAATTGGTCAGTGGTTGATTGTTTTTTGGTCATGAATGGGATTGTGTAAGTCTGCACCACCGGGCTTCAGTGATGACTCACTCATCTTGTGGTCGGAAGCCGTCTCTGTGTTTGAGGCGTTAAGTCTCACGGTTGCATGTGCACTTGCAGACGGACGTGTATAGCTGGGTGTATAGCTGTAGCTCAGGAGGTAGAGCGGGTCGTCCGATGATCGTAGGGTCGGCGGTTCGAATCCCGGCTCCTCCTGATGACATGTCAAAGTGTCCTTGGGCAAAGACACTGAACCCCAAATTGCTCCCAATGAGCAGGCTAGTGCCTTGCATGCCAGCTGCCGCCATTGGCGAGTGTATGTGAATGGGTGAATGAGAGGCCTTCATTGTAAAGCGCTTTGGATAAAAGCACCATATAAGTGCAGTCCATTTACCACTTATTTACCATTTACGTGTGAAACTGAACAGCCAACCACATGGAGCTTAGCCAGCCGCGCCTCAGCACACAACAGACACATCAGTAGGACAGTGGACTGTTATTATGGGGTGTCTCTAAGCAACAGCATAAAAGGATGATGATGGCTGGGTAGATATTATTGGTTTGAGGACGCGGGCAGCCTTCACCTCCAGCACACGTGGTTAGCAGGCTTCAGATCTATTTGCATATCAACTTCTTGGTTGGGGGGGGGGGGGGGGGGGGGGCGTTGGTCTTCATTTGCAGGATCAAATGGAAACAGCTGCCTAATCTCCCGTTCCCAAACGGCCAACCGTGGGCGTTCGCCAGCTGCCCGTTCATCACTGGCTCTCGAGCAAACAGAGGTGGTAAAACAATGCCAAGGCTGGCTGCAGCACCTGCTGGGAGAGAGAGAGAGAGAGAGAGAGAGAGAGGGAGGGAGGGGGGTGTAAGAGAGGTGAGAGAGGGAAAGAGAGAAAGAGAGATAGAGAAAGGGAGAGAGATAGGGATATAGGGGGTGTGAGAGAGGTGAGAGAGAGAGAGAGAGAGAGAGAGAGGGAGGGAGAGAGATAGGGATGGAGGGGGTGTGAAAGAGGTGAGAGAGAGACAATGAGAGAGAGAGGGAGAGAGATAGGGATGGAGGGGGGTGAGAGAGAACGAGAAAGAGAGAGGGAGAGTAAGAGAGATGGGGAAGAGGGGTGAGAGAGAGAGAGAGGGAGAGAGAGATAGGGATGAGGGGAAGAGGGAGAGAGAGGGAGAGAGAGATAGGGATGGGGGGTTGAGAGAGAGAGAAAAATGATGGGGGGGACAGAGAGAGAGGGGGGAGAGGGGGTGTGGTAGCCAGTTTGTGTTATCTTAACTAACCGCTGCGTCTCCCCTCCCTGGCCCTGCTGCGCCCGGCCAGCTGCCAGCCAGAGCACAGAGGGAGATGCCAGGACTGGCTGCTGGGTAATCTGGGGAGGGAGGGAGCGAGAGAACACGGCCCCCGTCCGCCGCCGCCGCCACCCCTGGGCGACCGCAGATACCTCCATCGTTAGAGACGGCCGCCAGGGAGGGGGGGGGCACACCCACCAGCCCGCCTGGCACAAGCTATCAGTAGGCCACATGGCTGTGTGTGTGTGTGTGTGTGTGTCTTTTTGACTTGAGCGAAAGTGGCAAAGGGGCGAGGGGGGGGGGTTTGCGGGGAATCCCCAACGGTTGTGTCTTCCAGCTCAGCCTTCCCATGATCCTCTGGGCTGATTGGAGAAGCCGTTGTCGAGGAAATTAGAGGTTTATTTTCATCGGAGGGGGGGGGGGGCACTCAGGATGGGAATGTCTGAGCAAGTGGCCAAACACAGACACGGGGTCTTGTTTTGAAGACGTAATCGTTGGTCAGAGACCACTGGAGCTACATACAAGGCCTTGAAGATGAGCGTTGTACCAGACCTGTATCAGACCCTGGCTTCAGCAGGTTTAGTTGCTGGGATTTGAAGCAAGCAGGGGTGGGGGCGTGTTGCAGCAGGGGTGGGGGCATGTTGCGGCGGGGGTGTGTTGCGGTGGGGGCGGGGGCGTGTTGCGGCGGGGGCGGGGCGTGTTGCGGTGGGGGCGGGGGGTGTGTTGCGGCGGGGGCGTGTTGCAGCGGGGGCGTGTTGCGGCGGGGGCGTGTTGCAGCGGGGGCGTGTTGCAGCGGGGGGGGGCGGGTTGCAGGGTTAGGTGTTGCTTGTTGCGGCGGGGGCGGGAGCGTGTTGCGGCGCGGCTCTCGGGGACCCCCTGGAAGAATGCGCGTTCTGTGGCCCTCGCTCCAAGATTTGTTTTGAGAGGAAGCCAGCGGAGAGTCTGCTGGCCGAACTAAGTGGAAGCAAGTGAGCAGCAGTGACATCCCGGAGACCTGGCGCTCAGTCAGCGAGCACCGCCGCCCACGGAGAGGCTGGCCAGGGGACGAGGGAGGGAGGGGCGGAGGGAGGGAGGGGCGGAGGGATGGAGGGAGAGAAAGAAAGAGAAGCGGGGGGTTAGGGGGGGGGGACAGAGTAGATAACTGTTTACCTCTTGTTTCATAGCAACTCTATTACACAGCGTTTGTGTTTTGTTCCTGGTTCGGTGGTTTGGTTCTTATGTAAGTGTAATGAATCCCGGCTGGCCCGGCGCCAGGGGACCGTTCCAGACCTGCCATGCACGCTTTCGGGGCTGTGGCCCGATCACACACGCCTCTCCTGCCACCCCTCGAACTACCAGGGGTGAGGGGTGGCTACCGCGCATCCTCCAAATGTTATTATTTATTATAATTACCACTGTTTACCGTTAAAATTACCATGACCAGAAATCAAATCAGAATCAAATTGTAATTATTATAGCATATTTTCATACACAAACAAAACATTCTCAGAAAGAAAGAAAGAAAGAAAGAAAGAAAGAAAGAAAGAAAGAAAGAAAGACAGAAAGAAAGAAAGAAAGAAAGAAAGAAAGAAAGAAAGAAAGAAAGAAAGAAAGAAAGAAAGAAAGAAAGAAAGAAAAGAAAAGAAAAGAAAGAAAGAAAGAAAAGGGGGGGTTAATATACTGATCCTGACACTAATTTTCCAGAGGGAAGAAAAAAAAACTGTTCACCCATTTGAACCATGAGAACTGTAAACAAAAAAAAAGAGATGATTGAGAAATCTCCTGGAATATGTTGACAACTGTGTTATCACAGAAACATATTACAAAGCACACGCATGTTACCAAACAGAAACTCCCTTTGTTACATCGATCACAAACGACATCTATGCTATGTTATTATGTAACATACATTTCACTGAGGATACCAGTGGATCATTCCTGCTTCATGGAAGGCATTGGGTGCTACCAGACACATTATACATCCTAATACCTTCCTCCTCCAGTAAACTCCAGTCCAGTTATGGAGAGACCCTCAAACACATTTAAAACCGAGGGACCCACAGTTGTCTGTTCTCTCAGAGGTTCCCACAGGCCCGATAACTCAGACCAGACCAGAACAGAGCAGAACTTCAACAGCTTGGTGGGCTGGTATGCAAATGGCCTGGCCGCTGATAGTTCTATAAATAACCCGCTGATATCTGCTTTCCTGCCGGGGGCCACAGGGAAAAGGGACGATTCATAACCTTGATCTAGTCTTTTCCTCCAGATGTGAGTCCTGTGCAGAGCCAGACTACAAAGAGCCAAATGCCCCGTGTCAGTTTTACCAAGCCTGTTCCGCGGACCGGAGTCGTTATGAAAAAACAATCATCATTCATTCGGCCGATTCCCTGACCTGGACAGTAGAAACAACACTCTCTTTCTCTCTCTCCTTCTCTCTCTCCCCCTCTCTCTCTATCTCACTCTCTCTACCCTCTCTCCCTCTCCTTCTCTCTCTCCCTCTCTCTCTCTCTCCTTCTCTCTCTCCCCCTCTCTCTCTATCTCACTCTCTCTACCCTCTCTCCCTCTCTCTCCCTCTCTTTCCTTCTCTCTCTCCCTCTCTCTCTATCTCTCCCTCTCTCTCCCTCTCACTATATATTTCTCTCTCTATCTCACTCACTACCTTTCACACACACACTTTCTAAACTCTCTCTCTCTCTCTCAACTCTGTCTCTCTCCTGGGACATAATTGATCCCAGAGCGTCTTTAACCACGCCCTCCCCTCTCCCCCAAAGCTTCTTAATTAATCAGGGGTAACAGGACTAGGTAACATGTTCCATACATCCTCCTCACTTTAGGACCAAATTGCCTCTCACTTTTCCTTCCCCCAATCTGTTTCTACTTTGTGTCGTCTGTTCCCGGTCCCAGGGCACCGAGGAAGGGACTCTGGCTTGGTGTGAACCCCCCCCCCCCCCCCCCCCCCCCCCCCCCCCCCCCCCCCCCCCCCATCGCCAAAACCCCCTCTGCTATAACGGCCCTTCTTCTACAGGTGCTCCTTAAAACGCCGCCTCCTTCAACTTCCACTCCACTGTCCATAAAAGCGCAGTGCTTCCGTGTGACCAGTGTTTGTTGCCTATTAAAGCCAGCGTAGGAGCGCTCGGGCCAGTCGGTCGGCAGCGGCCGCCTCCCTCCCTCCCTCCCTCCCTCCCTCCCTGGCCACTCCGTTCTCCGAGTCGAGGGATGGGGGGGGGGGGGGGGAGGGGTCAGTCGAGGGTCACAGTCGCCGGGTTCATTGCAACGTTTTGGCGTCACTCGCTGGAAACACACGGACGGTCAAAACACCCGTCCGGCGCCCAAACAAACAACATGGAGAGGACAGACGGACAGATGGATGGAGGAGGAGAAGGAGGAGGAGGAGGAGGAGGAGGGGGAAAGATGCACTGGCGTGTCCGATTCCCCCCCCACACACACACACACACGTGCGCGGGCACACACACACACAGGCAGACGTTACAAACACCCATGCCGACGGCGGTGGAAAGTCGATACGAGGCCTCATCGTTTGAGCTACCTCAAAACAAGGAGCTGTTTGTGTGTGTGTGTGTGTGTGTGTGTGTTTTGTTTCGTATTCCTGGGAAAAGAATGCTTTGTTGAGACAACAAGCGAACTGCGAAGCCCCGGTCAGCCTCTACGCCTCCTCGACACGCGGTCCAGCTGTAACCTGGAGGGTTTATTTGACTAGTGCTCGCACCACCGGTAGGGCTCTGATTGGCCTGACAGTGGTGCGGAGCTGCCATACATCACTGGCAAAGCCCCCTGGGTAATCCCCCCCCCAAATTACAATTAAAAAACACAACACACTGGTAACTTGAGACGCGGGCGAGTTTGTACAGAAAGAAGCAGTTTAGAGAAGCAGGATGTTACAGTGAAAACAGACAGACAGGAGAAGCCGGGGCAGGCGAGGCCGGGGCAGGCGAGGCCGTGCAGGCGAGGCCGGAGGACGGTGTGATTCAAATCGTTGGGAATTAGAGCCGAATGAAGGCTGTGTGACGTCTCACACACACACACACAATCACACACTCTCGCATATACACACACACGCATACACACGCATTTTAACAATTTATTTATGTCCACATAGAGAAAATTACATATACACACATGCACACACACACACACACACACGCATGCACATGCATACTCACACACGCACACATACACACACGCATGCACAAACACACACACACACATACATACAGCCTATGCCTTCAACCTTCGCCTCATACACGCCGGTGTTTACCCAAGTCAACGGCTGTGGTCTTCCCGTACGGCAACCCCTGATCTGCAGTAACGACCACCGTGTCGGATGCCTGCGCATGAATATCTCTCCCGGGTGGGAGAGAGAGCGGACGGTGATTGCTCAGATAGAGGCTCTGTCTGTCTCCCTGAGATTAAAGACAGGGTTGCTCTGGATGCCGACGGTTCTCAGACGGTTCCCATTTGGAAGTAATCAGGCAGGAGCAGCGCTGTGGGGGGGGGGGGGGGGTTGAGAGAGGAGCCCCAGTCCCGGGATACGGGGGGCTGAGGCTGGGGGCTGGGGTGGGGCTAGGGGGTTGAGGCTGGGGGGCAGGGGCTGAGGCTGGAGCTGAGGCTAGGGCTGGGGGGCTAGGGCTAGGGTTGGATCTGGAACTAGAACAGGGACTGGGGGCTGGGACTGTAGCTGGGGGCTGGGGGCTGGGGCTGTGGGCTTGAGGCTGGGCTGCGGGCGTGAGTCTGAGGTTGCTCTGCTCTGCTCTGCTCTGCGTGGTGAGCAGCGCCTGCATCCTCTCCTGTACACCTCTCGCCAACTCCGCGCTGCGCTGCACGGACCCCTTCATGTGGTTTCTGTCAAATTGCATCATTTGGACCGTGGCCGAAGGCGAAGCTTTGTCCACAACCCAACCCCCCCCCCCTCCATCCCTGGTCCCGCCCCCATCCCCGAACCTCCCCTCTCTCTCTCTCCCCGCTCGCCAGAAGGAGGAAATACTTGGCAAAAGTTTACAGACCCAAAAAATGAGATCACTGCCCTCCCTTCCAGGAGAGGAGTCCAATCGCATCCGTCAGCCCGCGGCCGGGATCCAGGAGCGGGGCTGGCGGGGGCTGGGATCCAGGAGCGGGGCTGGCGGGGGCCGGGATCCAGGAGCGGGGCTGGCGGGGGCCCGGCGACTCCCCTGGCGGCACGCTCCTCTCCCCCGGGCCAGACAGGAATCTGGAGTATCCAATAACCGGGACGGACAGGAGTGTTGTGTTTAATAGCTTTCTGAAGCCCGGAGAAGAAGAAGAAGAAGAAGAAGAAGAAGAAGAAGAAGAAGAAGAAGAAGACTTGAGTAGAAGAAGATGGGAGGAGGAGGAGGAGGAGAAGAGGAGAGGGAAGAAGGAGAGGAGGAAGTGGAGGAGGGGGAGGAGGAGAGGGGGATGTGGAGGAGGAGGATAGAAGGAGGAGAGGGGGATGTGGAGGAGGAGGAGGATAGAAGGAGGAGAGGGGGATGTGGAGGAGGAGGAGGATAGAAGGAGGAGAGGGGGATGTGGAGGAGGAGGAGGATAGAAGGAGGAGAGGGGGATGTGGAGGAGGAGGAGGAGGAGGTCTGGAGGTATAAGCGGGCCTTGGTGGAGCAGACTGCGGTGTCAGAGGAGGCCAGTTAAAGCGTGTGAGCGCGCGGCGGGCGCGGTCTCTCTCTC